>NW_026861773.1:0-67093 GCF_026571515.1 Ruditapes philippinarum | reverse complement strand
GACGTTTATATCGACTTACACAAATACGACTTATACAACAACGAGTACGGCTAAGACTACGACCGTTAATACTTTAAAAAATAAAAAACGGTCACGACTATGATAATAACGACTTTCATGCCTATACGTTGGACTTCAGGAACGACTTTGACCGGGTAGCCACGTTAGCTGTATTCGGCAGAACACTGCTCCATTGATGATGATACTGTGACTTTAATGTTTTACTTGCTTCCCAGCAAACACATGACGTTAAAATAACGTCGGATTAACGTTAGATTTTGGTCACGACGTCGGCGACCAAAATACGACGTAAATCTGACGTTAAAAACCGATGTCTATTAGACGTTTCTTTTGACGTCGTACTAACGTCAGGTTCTGGTCGGCGTCCTGACGGTAGCTAAAAAATTAACAAACAAAAAATCGTTATTCACTGTTGTAATCATTTAAACTTTTTTTCAAATGTTATTTGGCTTACAAATGAAGTGAGTATATATATATATATATATATATATATATATATATATATATATATATATATATATATATATATATATATATATATATATATATATATATATATATATATCTATATATATATATATATATATTATATATATATATATATATATATATACAGACCAAGATCGCGGCGCTGCATCCTAATAAAACATATAGGTGGCGCTGTATATAGGCAAGTTACATGTGTTATTGTTATGAAATCTATTTATAACCATAGCTCTGTTACGAGTTCTAATCATTTAACATTATAATATTATCATTTGTGGTACATTATATGTATCAAAATCACGAGTTTTTATACTTGCTTTAACATTTAATCATAGTGACAGAAAAGGGAAAGAAAACATAATTAAACCTATAATTCGAATCTACAGTCACGTGGATGGAAATTCAAATTCGTAGGCGTTACGTTTTGGCTGTCGGTCAGGAATCGGGATGCATTGATACAGTGAATATTTTAGATTTTCTTGAACAAAAAGGTCAGTTTAATTTATTTAAATTTATTTTACTTTATATTTGATAAATAATTGCATGATTGCAAGCATTCTTAAAATTAATTATCATTATTTGAACAGTTGAAGCAAAATGTCACAACAATTTTCGCGATAATGTGTGATAATAAATATTTTCAAATTTGACATGTTTTAACTCTGCTTGTGGAGAGTTTATAATGTGCCTTTCAGTACTACCAAAGAGAATGCTTAGTTTTCATATTTTTTCTTAACCTGTGATGTTTTTGTCAGTTAAAATCTGAGAATTGAGAATGCATTTGAAACATTAATTTGAAACTATGACTTGTGTTTCAAACGTAGAATATACATAATTTAGAATATAATTTTCTTTTCAGGTAGTTCAAGTGTTGGACATGCTCTCAAATGTCGGAGGGACAGAAACACGTGATTATGTAAAAAGAAAGATGGCAAAGTAAGATGTTACTAATCATAAGATGATTACTAATTGTAAGATGTTAAATTCTATTACATACTTATAATCCATACTTAAACTGGAGTTTTAAAGCGGCCTTTTAAATTTTCAGTGTTCATGTTTAGTTTCAATTTTTGTTAAAGCTCTCTTATAAAAAGCTAGCAAAATTGTTCATTAAGTTAAGATAACTTTCAAAATTTCTAAAGGGCAGATAACCATGAAAAATATTTTAGCTTGTTATTTGTCCATTTTTTCATAAATTTCTTTTTTTTCAGTGAAAATGACATCACAAACGCTATTGGACATTAACGTATTCTCCGGACAGACGAGGGGTGGTGAAAGAAGGTCATATCTAAAAGCATCGTACCTCCAAATTCGTGCTAATTCTCATGGATATTTAAAAGTATAACTTTGTGAAGTAACTAAAAGGAAGTAATTTACTGTATACCTTAGTGACAATTATCAAAAGGAGGTCAAAATATGCAAAATGGCACTAAATGTTTTAGTAATGCTGTAGAAATATAGTTAAAATACTGAAAATCTGTCATTAATTGCTTGAAACATTATTATCCGAATCTTTTAACTTTTCTTAAAATTATAATATTTTCATTGAAATGTACATACATTGTATAATTCTTTAATTCTTTAATATTTGTATATGTTTTCTTAGTTTCATTTATGTCATTGTTTTTGTAATACTTTTTGTTTTGTTATTAACTTATTTTATGTCCGATATTTCTATCGATTCATAAAAAAATATCATCCGCAGATTATCATAAAATATTTTAGAAATCTGTCATCACCAGACATATATCTATAGTCATTTATATAAAAGATATCTGTTTCTTTTTATATTGTAAGAAAACGGGATTGAGTGTACAGCAAGCTATAGGATCCTTACAATTGTCCATAAACCCAATGTAATGTCTATCAGATTACGTGACAAACAAATTATTATTTCACATATAGGTATAATATACAGCTACATTGTTTTAAACACCCCCATGGTCGTGCGATTTGCCGCTATTTTAAATTACTTTTGTATCATCTTGGCCGACTATTTTTTAATTTATAAAAAGGCTAAATATTAGGTAGACGACAAATGTCGAGATATTCATAAAAGATGTACAGTATTTGTATGATACATTCATTACGAGCAGTATGGACCGGTAATTCACGGACATATGGAACTACCGATTTCCCTCATTGATGTCTCAACAGGGGCCGGAGCGTTATCGATAATTGACAGGTTACGCGAGTAGCAGATACAAACGGTAGAGGTACCGTTTTAAAACGATTCAGACTAACTGCTTCCAAAATTAAATCATAAATGTGTTCAGAACAGGTTGAAGGTTGATAAATCTTCTAAGCAAATATACTCATTTTAGGTATTTTCAGTGATAATTGACTCCGTTGTCACCTTAAAATTAATTAATATTTTGTAATAACGAATTAGTATTTCGTAAAAACGAATAAATGTTTCGTAAATACGAATTAATATTACGTAAAAACGAATGAATATTTCGTAGAAACGAATTAATATTTCGTAATAACGAATTAATCTTTCGTAATTACGAATTATTGTTTTGTAAAAACGAATTTAGATCGGTGAAAAAAGTGTGGAGAATGTCACCTTCGGGGCTACGTACTTTTACCTGTCGCCAGTGACAGTCACTCATTTCAGTTTGGTAATTACACAATAAACTATCATTTATTCATGTATCAGATTTTCTTTTCATCTTAAATATGCCTTTCCTCCATTTGTTTTGGGATAAAACTTCAATCAAGTATCACAGTTAGATAAGTTGGTGTTGCAAAACAGTATTAATCAATGGTAGGATACTACGTTGTCGCGCAACTGCTGAATGCTCACACTCGGACTATTTCCTGCAGAAAATCCGTCGGCTCGAAGTTAAAATACAATTTTATTATAAGTAAACGTTAGAGTATCAAAATATCATGTAGCGCACCAAAGGATGGCTATAGTACTTGAGATAATTGTATAAAAAGTTTATAGATTTATTGCCTGGTTTAGGCTTGAAATCGGGATAAGTGTTTATCTCTGAATGCTCCCACTCGGAATTTTCCCGAAACATATAAGAAATACGGTTGAAAACCTAAATGAAAATTATTGTTAACGTACCGGAACAGAAACCGGGTCATGTTAACACATTCTTTAGATTGGTCCAAATATTTCTATCCAAAAGTTAGTTTTTCTTAATTCTTTTTTATAAAAATGGAAAATGCTCCCACTCGGACTCGATTTCAGGGATGCTCCCACTCGGACCTAAATATCTACAGACTTTGAAAGCACATTGCTGTGTTAAGATATATTATTATTTTTTAATATATCTTTGTATTCAAGTTCATATATTCATATAATCAGTTAGAATTCAATGAAATAGCATCTTTGAAATGCGATACTAATATTTAAATAACTAAAGGTGTGACATATTTTACCATAACAATCTCGCAAATATGTCTTCTTAGAGGATCAGTTATTTGCCTAAGAATAAAAAAATAGATTCTGTTGAAACATTTCCCCGTTAAATCGAGTCGCTGAAATAAGAAACAAATTGATTATACATTTTAAAAAATTAATAACGTTTTGTTTTGTAGAAATTATTTTATTTGTGTTTGCGACTAGTATGGGAAAATGTATATACCACATTGCGACGTAAGGATGCACATGGCGTGACATCTTGGCACGGGATGGGTAGAACAAATATTTAAGATACCAACTGTTAATATATCTCAGTAAGGAGGAATATTCAAGAAAACACAAGAATATTGGCTATTTGGAGTAATTGTCTTTTGTTCAGTTTTTAAGATAATTTTTGGACAATATGTCATATAGGATCAATTTATTTGAAACTTCACTGGAGGCTAGATTACAGTAAAGTAAAGTACTGCAAACAAGAATGACAACCCTCCAGTTTTGGAGTTATCGCTTTTATTGATTTCATTATGAATTGTTTGCAAGTACCATACCTCTAAAGGTATTTTAGATATAAACTTGAAACTTTATATTGAACATGTTTAATAGAGTTGAATAGCAGAGCATAAGGACAAGAAGTGTTCACTTTATGCCTCTTTGTTGTTGTTGTCTTTGTTTTTTATGGGAGTGTTATTATTGTCATGATTTATTATGTCTAGGCTATATGGAAAAAACTGCGATAAAAAAAATAACTATGATCCTTGTTTTCTGATTCATTTCATCTTGTTATTTTAAGTGATTAGCCATTCTTTACTCTGCCTTGCGCCCTGCCAAGTTTTTGTTTGGGGTCCTCCTGGCCTCATTGTCACTAGTTCTTGTTGCTGGGTCATGTGGGGGTTGCTTTTATTGAACGCCGCCTCCCTTGTTGATCTTGTTTATTATATTTTTACGTTGAAAACAAGGATAGAAATATAGCAATATTACAAGCAGATAAATTATTTTGATATCATGTAAACTTGATATCATGAACTTAAAATTTTAAGGCGTTTCAAATAGACATGACCACGATGTGAAAATACTCATTAGAATATACATTTATAGCCATTACCGTGACTTGTCAAGGGAGAAAACTAAGATTACTAATAAACATTTTAATATGACACGATTAACTCCTTTCTAATAAAAACATTCAAGACAAAAAGAGTTCGTTTAATATGTATCTAATTCGGGACCTCGAGTAAATTTTACTATAGGGTCCCACAAAGCGCAGTAGCAGCGTGTGCGATCCGTTCTGGTTAAACCATGAGCCTCAGAGTACTTCTTTACATGCAACTCTTTTATTATTTAAAGGCACATTATGCCTCAGTAACTAGTAAATGTTCACTTCTTTCAAATGGGCTAACTTGATGTCTATGAAGGTTATGCTATGGTTTTTGAGCGTCTTAGAAGTCGTTGATTTCAGAGCACTGGCCCCTCACTGCTGTGGGTTCGAATCTGCTAAGACTGTGGATTCTTTCCTGTGAGGAAGCTATCCACCAAGCTTTCGGAATGTCGGTGGTTTTACCCAGGTACCAGTTCGTGCCTAAAATAAAGAACGGAGGGGTTTCTGAGGTATTCCTCCATCAGTAAATCGGGGACATCCTCATAGTTATGACCTATATCGTGTTGGTGTGACCTTAAAACAAACTATAAAATAATGACTAAATGGCTTGTAATGAAAACGAAAGAACAAAAAAATGCTGCTATTCAATGCATTCAATTATTTAAGAACATAAAAAGGGGAATAACCATTACAATTATCGGTGTAACGATTTTCAAGATTTGTTTACTTTAAGTTGTTTACTACCAATTTAGTATTACTGTTACAATAATTACGAAGTATTTTTGTACAAAATATTGCTTGATATTTTGTTTTCTAATAGAATAATATAATTTGCATTCAATTAATAGCTCTAATTTATCCTCTAGTTTTTTAGATAATGCGGGATACGTGCATTAATTAATCTTTTACTTAAAGAAATGTTACTCGATTTTTATTTGACACGAGCATAATTTCTTTACAAATATATTCACAGGTGTATGATAAAGTAATGTGTGTGTCAGAACGATGAATATGGAAGTTTTAAATGACTTCCTGTGGTCCTTATTACTTTTTTTCTCATAATTATGCAAATAGTTCTCCTGGTGAAATATCTGAGTAATAAATGCAAATTTTAATATTGCCAATAATAGTACTTTAGGTTCTTTAGTTATCCTTGTTTATTGAGAAAAAGTATATTACTCAAATTATTAACAACGTATAAAAAAATTATTTGTAAACTATAGAACGATTTTCCACAGTGAACCTTAGTTGATTATCAAACTGAAACCATTTATATGTAATTAAAGGAGCAGCGAATCTAAAGAGCAAAACTTAGTGTATAATCAAATGTAACTTCCAATATCTGTATGTGTCGAGATGCTAAATATTTCCTTGTACAGGTCATATTTTTAAGATCGTTAGGTAATCGTCATCATGTTTTCGTCCACCTAAGACAATAGAGACTAAGACCACTTATATGACTAGCGCCATTGTACGACTACGGCTTTACGTACATGTTCGGCTTTACCCGCGACAACTGTCGATTTCTCTGAATATACATGACTTGTAATAATTAACAGTACAGCTATGGTGACGATATTGAGAACGGATACGACGGCGACAACTACAACTTCAAACTAAAGGAATACGCCGACGACTGTGGCCATGCTATCTACCAATCAAAAGACCACCATTAGTACGGATTTTACGTTTATAAGTACGGGTGAAAGGCGAGGACACTGACGTTTATATCGACTTACACAAATACGACTTATACAACAACGAGTACGGCTAAGACTACGACCGTTAATACTTTAAAAAATAGAACGGTCACGACTATGATAATAACGACTTTCATGCCTATACGTTGGACTTCAGGAACGACTTTGACCGGGTAGCCACGTTAGCTGTATTCGGCAGAACACTGCTCCATTGATGATGATACTGTGACTTTAATGTTTTACTTGCTTCCCAGCAAACACATGACGTTAAAATAACGTCGGATTAACGTTAGATTTTGGTCACGACGTCGGCGACCAAAATACGACGTAAATCTGACGTTAAAAAACCGATGTCTATTAGACGTTTCTTTTGGACGTCGTACTAACGTCAGGTTCTGGTCGGCGTCCTGACGGTAGCTAAAAAATTAACAAACAAAAAATCGTTATTCACTGTTGTAATCATTTAAACTTTTTTTCAAATGTTATTTGGCTTACAAATGAAGTGAGTATATATATATATATATATATATATATATATATATATATATATATATATATATATCTATATATCTATATATATATATATATATATATATATATATATATATATATATATATATATATATATATATATATATATATATATATATATATATACAGACCAAGATCGCGGCGCTGCATCCTAATAAAACATATAGGTGGCGCTGTATATAGGCAAGTTACATGTGTTATTGTTATGAAATCTATTTATAACCATAGCTCTGTTTACGAGTTCTAATCATTTAACATTATAATATTATCATTTGTGGTACATTATATGTATCAAAATCACGAGTTTTTATACTTGCTTTAACATTTAATCATAGTGACAGAAAAGGGAAAGAAAACATAATTAACCTATAATTCGAATCTACAGTCACGTGGATGGAAATTCAAATTCGTAGGCGTTACGTTTTGGCTGTCGGTCAGGAATCGGGATGCATTGATACAGTGAATATTTTAGATTTTCTTGAACAAAAAGGTCAGTTTAATTTATTTAAATTTATTTTTACTTTATATTTGATAAATAATTGCATGATTGCAAGCATTCTTAAAATTAATTATCATTATTTGAACAGTTGAAGCAAAATGTCACACAATTTCGCGATAATGTGTGATAATAAATATTTTCAAATTTGACATGTTTTAACTCTGCTTGTGGAGAGTTTATAATGTGCCTTTCAGTACTACCAAAGAGAATGCTTAGTTTTCATATTTTTCTTAACCTGTGATGTTTTTGTCAGTTAAAATCTGAGAATTGAGAATGCATTTGAAACATTAATTTGAAACTATGACTTGTGTTTCAAACGTAGAATATACATAATTTAGAATATAATTTTCTTTTCAGGTAGTTCAAGTGTTGGACATGCTCTCAAATGTCGGAGGGACAGAAACACGTGATTATGTAAAAAGAAAGATGGCAAAGTAAGATGTTACTAATCATAAGATGATTACTAATTGTAAGATGTTAAATTCTATTACATACTTATAATCCATACTAAACTGGAGTTTTAAAGCGGCCTTTTAAATTTTCAGTGTTCATGTTTAGTTTCAATTTTTGTTAAAGCTCTCTTATAAAAAGCTAGCAAAATTGTTCATTAAGTTAAGATAACTTTCAAAATTTCAAAAGGGCAGATAACCATGAAAAACATTTTAGCTTGTTATTTGTCCATTTTTTCATAAATTTCTTTTTTTTTTCAGTGAAAATGACATCACAAACGCTATTGGACATTAACGTATTCTCCGGACAGACGAGGGGTGGTGAGAGAAGGTCATATCTAAAAGCATCACACCCCCAAATTCGTGCTAATTCTCATGGATATTTAAAAGTATAACTTTGTGAAGTAACTAAAAGGAAGTAATTTACTGTATACCTTAGTGACAATTATCAAAAGGAGGTCAAAATATGCAAAATGGCACTAAATGTTTTAGTAATGCTGTAGAAATATAGTTAAAATACTGAAAATCTGTCATTAATTGCTTGAAACATTATTATCCGAATCTTTTAACTTTTCTTAAAATTATAATATTTTCATTGAAATGTACATACATTGTATAATTCTTTAATTCTTTAATATTTGTATATGTTTTCTTAGTTTCATTTATGTCATTGTTTTTGTAATACTTTTTGTTTTGTTATTAACTTATTTTATGTTTTTTGTTTAATTTATGAAATTAAAAGTATTTAGCCTTGGAACTTTTATTTTAAATAAAAAAAAACATAAAAACATATTTTTGATTTTAGTTTTTTGTTATGCATTTCATTGGAGTGAAAGTTACTTAATAGAATGAGTTATTAAATTCGATCAAAGCAGGATTAGCCAGAAAATATTTATAATGTGGTAAAACAAAAAGGATTAGGGGAATGATCAGATTAAGGTCAGAAAATGGTCAGATTTAGGGCAGAAAAGGGTTAAGATTTAGGTCAGAAAATGGTCAGATTGATGTCGGAAAATGGTTAGATAACGGTCAGATTTTGGTCAGAAAAAGGTCAGATAATAGTTAGATTCTGACGTCTACCTGACGTCAGATTATTACGTCAAAAAACTTTCAAATCCAACCGTTTTTCCGACCGTCATCCGACGTCAGAACCTGACTTAAATATGACGTCAGTATGACGTCTTGTGTTTGCTGGGTTTTAACACTTTGATTAGAAATCAATAAAATTTCTTCGCTGCGGACGAAATATTTCATCTTAATATATGTTGCTTGATTTCATTGCATAGCAATTAGAGTCCGGGTTAAGCCTTACCTTTTCCTGAAAAAAAAACATTTAGAGTGTCGCATACAGGTTCTCATATTCATCAACGTCATAGAATTTTATCTCTTTAACATTTATCATTGGTACTTCTTAATCTTCTGCAACACTTTTTACAAAACCTCAACAAAACTGTAACATCTTGGCACAAGTTTCTGAAGAGATAAATAAAGAGATAAATAAAAGCATTCAGTTTTCCTGTATTGAATATGTACAATGTCAAAAAACACACAGACAAATGACTGAAAGGTAATAAAAATTTTGTAAAGAATGAAGTATAATTGAGAAATAATGAGACTGTGTACTGGTTAAGTAATTGGAAGGAATGCCAATTCTATAATTTGTTCTGACGAAACTTTACAACCCGTAATTATTGTACTGTTATGAAAGAACGTTACGAAACAAAGTTTGTTTCAATTACATCATTAAGTCAAGGAAATTTAAGATGCTTTAACGAATCGTTTATTAAAATTAAATGATATGACGGCGTTTTGACATAGTTGTCACTAATGAGTGAGCATTTAGTTATACAAGGAAAATAAAATCTTCAAAAATCATTGGTGTTATGTTACTGTTAAGTTTACATTTAAAACATAAACTTAGGTACATAAGTGTAATAAATAGAGGATATTGAATGTTTTAGGTTCTGAATATAATATTAAATTTATTAAATGAAATTATAGTATAGAATTATATTTTGCAAGCCTCTGGCGAGCAAAATATTATTTTATTCAACGATTTCAATAAATTCAGTAATGTACCTACACAAAAACAAAAATGTATCCATCATACCAAAATTAAAGACTGTTTTAATATTTAAAGTGCAAAAGAGCCATGTTCGTTGACAATGTTTAATGCTAAATAAAATCTATTGTCATTGTCATTTTCCCAAATATCCTTTATTTTGTGTGTTTGGGTTTGTATAACCTCGCCACCGGAAAGAGATATAAAATAACCTTTAAGTCCCAATTGAGAACCATTTACTGCCTGGTTGCTCTCATTTGCGACGCCCCTTAAGGCGGGTATCACTGGACCGTGGATATGCTACCAGTCAGATAATTTTGACCGTTTTAGAGGTTGTCCAATGAAATCACGTGATCACGCGCTGCCTTTCGCGACTGGTCAATTAGTAGATCTTGACCACGCCTTTCAATTAAGAATTGTTAGTGGTGTGGATGTATTGTTATAGGTTAAAGGTATTAACTTAACCATGTTTTGTTTATTCTTATGCAACATTTCAAATATAATAGCTTTAAAATTATTTAAGTATATGAAAATGCGCGGAAAAATATAGTCGTGCACGCAAAGTAATAAATGAAAAAATAAATATATTTATAACATATAATTTATTTATTTATTTATTTATTTATTTATTTATTGCTCGTCATTTTTTTTTACTTAACTCAATGGTTAACATGACTTTATACAATATACAAGTAGAGAAACTTATAGCGAACAGCATGGATCCTGCTCAGACTGTGCGGATGCGCCGGCTGGTCTGGATTCTAGCTGGTCGCAAACCCATTATGTTGGTTTTGTCGTGACACGGCTCAAATTGTTATATTTCAATATATGTCCGATATTTCTATCGATTCATAAAAAAATATCATCCGCAGATTATCATAAAATATTTTAGAAATCTGTCATCACCAGACATATATCTATAGTCATTTATATAAAAGATATCTGTTTCTTTTTATATTGTAAGAAAACGGGATTGAGTGTACAGCAAGCTATAGGATCCTTACAATTGTCCATAAACCCAATGTAATGTCTATCAGATTACGTGACAAACAAATTATTATTTCACATATAGGTATAATATACAGCTACATTGTTTTAAACACCCCCATGGTCGTGCGATTTGCCGCTATTTTAAATTACTTTTGTATCATCTTGGCCGACTATTTTTTAATTTATAAAAAGGCTAAATATTAGGTAGACGACAAATGTTGAGATATTTATGAAAGATGTACAGTATTTGTATGATACATTCTTACGAGCAGTATGGACCGGTAATTCACGGACATATGGAACTACCGATTTCCCTCATTGATGTCTCAACAGGGGCCGGAGCGTTATCGATAATTGACAGGTTACGCGAGTAGCAGATACAAACGGTAGAGGTACCGTTTTAAAACGATTCAGACTAACTGCTTCCAAAATTAAATCATAAATGTGTTCAGAACAGGTTGAAGGTTGATAAATCTTCTAAGCAAATATACTCATTTTAGGTATTTTCAGTGATAATTGACTCCGTTGTCACCTTAAAATTAATTAATATTTTGTAATAACGAATTAGTATTTCGTAAAAAACGAATAAATGTTTCGTAAATACGAATTAATATTACGTAAAAACGAATGAATATTTCGTAGAAACGAATTAATATTTCGTAATAACGAATTAATCTTTTTCGTAATTACGAATTATTGTTTTTTAAAAACGAATTTAGATCGGTGAAAAAAGTGTGGAGAATGTCACCTTCGGGGCTACGTACTTTTACCTGTCGCCAGTGACAAGTCACTCATTTCAGTTTGGTAATTACACAATAAACTATCATTTATTCATGTATCAGATTTTCTTTTCATCTTAAATATGCCTTTCCTCCATTTGTTTTGGGATAAAACTT
Organism: Ruditapes philippinarum; assembly: GCF_026571515.1. Classification (NCBI taxonomy): domain Eukaryota; kingdom Metazoa; phylum Mollusca; class Bivalvia; order Venerida; family Veneridae; genus Ruditapes; species Ruditapes philippinarum. Next base: position 54,984 of record NW_026861773.1, on the reverse strand, counting down.
CAATCAAGTACAAAATGTATCACAGTTAGATAAGTTGGTGTTGCAAAACAGTATTAATCAATGGTAGGATACTACGTTGTCGCGCAACTGCTGAATGCTCACACTCGGACTATTTCCTGCAGAAAATCCGTCGGCTCGAAGTTAAAATACAATTTTTATTATAAGTAAACGTTTAGAGTATCAAAATATCATGTAGCGCACCAAAGGATGGCTATAGTACTTGAGATAATTGTATAAAAAGTTTATAGATTTATTGCCTGGTTTAGGCTTGAAATTCGGGATAAAGTGTTTATCTCTGAATGCTCCCACTCGGAATTTTCCCGAAACATATAAGAAATACGGTTGAAAACCTAAATGAAAATTATTGTTAACGTACCGGAACAGAAAACCGGGTCATGTTAACACATTCTTTAGATTGGTCCAAATATTTCTATCCAAAAGTTAGTTTTTCTTAATTCTTTTTTATAAAAATGGAAAATGCTCCCACTCGGACTCGATTTCAGGGATGCTCCCACTCGGACCTAAATATCTACAGACTTTGAAAGCACATTGCTGTGTTAAGATATATTATTATTTTTTAATATATCTTTGTATTCAAGTTCATATATTCATATTATCAGTAAGAATTCAATGAAACAGCATCTTTGAAATGAAATACTAATTTTTAAATAACTAAAGTTGTGACATATTTTAACCATAAACAATCTCGCAAATATGTCTTTCTTAGAGGATCAGTTATTTGCCTAAGAATAAAAAAATAGATTCTGTTGAAACATTTCCCGTTTAAATCGAGTCGCTGAAATAAGAAACAAATTGATTATACATTTTAAAAAATTAATAACGTTTTGTTTTGTAGAAATTATTTTATTTGTGTTTGCGACTAGTATGGGAAAATGTATATACCACATTGCGACGTAAGGATGCACATGGCGTGACATCTTGGCACGGGATGGGTAGAACAAATATTTAAGATACCAAACTGTTAATATATCTCAGTAAGGAGGAATATTCAAGAAAACACAAGAATATTGGCTATTTGGAGTAATTGTCTTTTGTTCAGTTTTAAGATAATTTTTGGACAATATGTCATATAGGATCAATTTATTTGAAACTTCACTGGAGGCTAGATTACAGTAAAGTAAAGTACTGCAAACAAGAATGACAACCCTCCAGTTTTGGAGTTATCGCTTTTATTGATTTCATTATGAATTGTTTGCAAGTACCATACCTCTAAAGGTATTTTAGATATAAACTTGAAACTTTATATTGAACATGTTTAATAGAGTTGAATAGCAGAGCATAAGGACAAGAAGTGTTCACTTTATGCCTCTTTGTTGTTGTTGTCTTTGTTTTTTATGGGAGTGTTATTATTGTCATGATTTATTATGTCTAGGCTATATGGAAAAGACTGCGATAAAGAAATAACTATGATCCTTGTTTTCTGATTTATTTCATCTTGTTATTTTAAGTAAAAAATATGAACATATCATAACTTTCAGACTTAAAGTTGTCAATGCTAATGATACATGCTTTATGTGCCATTGTAAGACAGTACATTGACTTTTACGTGTAACTAGTTCATGACAAAAATGATAAACTTGTTGTTCATTAATAAACTATTAAAATCAACTGATAGATATTGACTTCTTTATGTTCATAACCGTACCATTTAGATGTTTTAAAATCTCAAATCACAAGTTTAACAAACACGCAAGTTCATTGCGTTTTAAATTATTAAAAAGGATATTAAATTCAGGAGTTATTAACCTAGAAATGTGTCGTCACGTCACGAATGCCCCTGCATGCAGCCAAAATTTCAGATGTAATAATATTAAGTTGCACAAATTATTTTTTTCATTGTAAGTTCAAAGCTCTTAAAACTATTCGATGTAAACACAAACCATTTTGGCACTGAAACTATTTAATGTTAACCTTTTGTAAATTGCATATTGCATATTTCTAGCCAAATTAATGGCTACATACATTTCAACAAAAGTATGAGTGCTGAAACTGAAAATTCAAAATTTTTCCAACATTCAAGGAAAATAACTTTGTCGAAAATCATTGAACCACGACCAAATTGGAAATTGACCAATGCATTCTTATCTTTAATTTGAGTTGAATATGTACAACTTTTGTGGAGATAATGAAATGGAACTGACGATTACCTTTTTAATTCAAAGTTAAAGGGGGATAACTCTGCCAAAAACCATCGAACCATGACAAAATTTGAACTTGCCCTGCGTATTTCTTTCATGTACCCATATGTCTAATTTGAGTTGAATGTGTAATACCCTAGAGGACATAAAAATGAACGGAAACTGAAAATTTCATATTATTTTCAAAGTAAAAGGGACTTAACTCTGCCAAAAATCATCGAACCATGACTAAATTCAAACTTTACCTGCGCATTCCTTAAACATATCCATATGTCAAATTTGAGTTGAATATGTAACACTGTTGGGGAGATAATGAACAGAAACTGAAAAATTTATATTATTTTCATAGAAAAAGGGGCATAACTCTGCAAAAAAATCATTGAACCATGACCAAATTTGATCTTGACCTGTGCATTTTTTTGACGTAACCATATGTCAAATTTGAGTTATATGTGTAATACCGCTGGGGAGATAATAAACGGAAACTGAAAATTTCATATTATTTTCAAAGTAAAGGGGGCATAACTCTGCAAAAAAATCATTGAACCGTGACCAAATTTAAACTTGACCTGTATTTTCTCATGACATATCCATATGTCAAGTTTGAGATGAATGTATAATACCATTGGAGAGATAATGAACGGAAACTGAAAATTTCATATTATTTTCAAAGTAAAAGGGGCATAACTCTGCTAAAAATCTTTTAACAATGATTAAATTCGAACTTGACCTTTATTTTCTCATGACATATCCATATGCCAAATTTGAGTTGAATGTATTTAACCGTTACTAAGATAATGAACAGAAACTGATAATGACGGAATAACAGAATGACGGAAGGACGGAATGACGGAACAGGGTAACACTATATGCCCCAGCCATTATATGCAGGCCTCTAATGTGTGTACGAGTCCAACATAATCTTAAACCAGTAAAGTACTAAACATTGTATAATAATTTCTTTATAAAACACCACCATTTCAACAAAACTTTATTCTTGAGATCCAATCTGTCCATTGAAAATCTTACAATCCTAGCTTTGTTGTATCATCCCTTCGGATCCGATACCAACACAAGCCAGATGCACCTTATTGCATAGTGATGCTGTCAGCTGAAACTTTGCCATGGCATCTTGTTCCTGCCCGACGACGCCTTTTTCAGAATCAAAGAAGTGATCTCTGTAAAAAGAGGGAAAAAGTTAATGTCGCCAAACAGATATTAGTTATTGACAAAATGGTGTAAAAAATTGTGAAATTTGGTATTTAAGGTTACCACACCAATGTGCTTTCAAAATCTGTATATATTTGGGTCCGAGTGGTAGCATATCTGTTTTCGAGTCCGAGTGTTAGCATTTTCCATTTTTATAAAACAAAAAAAATTTAAAAAAAAACTGATTTTTGAATAGAAATATTTGAAACCTATCTAGAAAAATTTGTAAACATGGCTGTGAGATAAAAATAATTTTCAAGAAGGGTTTTAATCCTTTTTCTGATCTGTTTCGGGAAAATTCCGAGTGGGAGCATACAGAGAAAAACACTTATCCCGTTTTCAGGCCTAAACCAGGCAATAAATCTATAAAATTCTTTAAAACAATTATCTCAAGTACTATAGCCATGACATAGTATCCTGTCATTGTTAATTAACGTCCGTTACTGATATTGACTTCTATACGCCTACATTTGGGTACTTAAGTGTAAACGATTTTCTAATTTGAATGAATTTAAGTATTTACCACGTAGTAAACAAAGGTGGTAGTCACATTGATTTGACCTAAAATATGTTTTATAAGTTCTTCATGTAATATTATATCCATATATTAAAAAAAAAATAGACATTTTTTATATTATTATTACAATATAACAAAAATAAAAAAAAATCTATTTTGATTTTTATTTTCAAATATGGATATAATATTACATGAATAACAAGAATAAACATATTTTAGGTCAAATCAATGCGACTACGACCTTTGGTGGTTAACAAAGCACAGTCAAGTGTCTCAATTAAAATTTCTCTTCAGGTCGAGTGTTTAATTTCCGTTACTAGCAATTACGAACTATTACTTGATGAAAGTAAGTTATATCGTTTAACAATTATTAAACTTCCTTTTTAATTTACTTCCCACCCATATTTTCTTAGTACATTAAGAGATCAATGCATCAGGCATGTAAAGTAAAAAAAAAAGTTTTAATGGCCAGATTAGGCTTTTCCTAAATTCAAAATTCACCATTTTTGTGTTTAAATGTTGAATTCTGCTTAGCCGGTGCTAGGGGGCGTGAACAGTAACTTGCACTTTCCAGTACCGTCCATGAACAGGCTCAATTAAACCGAGCCTGCAACATTTAAAATTTTGCCGTGTTGGGCTTTCTTTAGTGATTCTGTTTTTCACTATTTCCTATTAGTGATGGTCAAGATCCACAGCCGTATGGGAAGACTTAAAGGTCGTATGAATTAAACAACACATGTACGCACAACTTTACTTTCACAAAACATTTTCTCTAGTAGTGCTATAGACCCTTTCATTTAAGACCGTATTCAAGTTGTCGCCCTTGGATGACGTCATTGGGTGATACGGTGGACAATGTCGATACGATTTAGTACAATAATAGAGGGATATAAAGATCTTAATTAATACTTTCTCTTTTAAGATTGGCAGATTGAAATTGCCAAAACTTTGTGAATTGAATAAGATATTACATAAAAAGGATGAATAAATATGTTTACTATATAATATGGGTAACGATTTGTTTTGGTAACTGATCATGATTACCATTTTCGTTAGATTCTTAAGAATGAAAATTTTACCAGGCAGTTAAATCGTACTAACTTGTTAATACCAGAGATATAGATAATGTATCTATGTCTCTGCTAATATACAATCACCAAAAGATATTTTGAGTTTCAAAAATGTAAGGATTCTGTAGTTTCGAAAAACGGCTGCGTAATAATTTATTGAAAGATACTGGTTTATTAAAAATCATTTTGATTTAAGCATTACTAAGACAAAGAAAATAAAACAATATAAATCTATGTAATTTCAAAAAAAATGTAAAGGCATAAAAAGTAGAAAACAAGTAAAAATTCTTTTCAATGTACATGACTGTATACTATTTGTGTCGGCAAAAAATGCACTCTCAAAAAATCGTACATCACACCAGAACTTTCAAACAGAATTTGAAAGACCCTGATCACAGACCCTGATCACACCAATATATTTAAGCTGGTAAAGTAATATTTTCAACTTGATACTTTTTAATTCATACTCTGCTTATCAAATATTTAAAAAAAAAATCACAAAAAAACCCAACAAAATCAAGTTGTGAAACTCGTTCACAGAAATTCGTTATTAACTGAATTAAAATTTTACGTATTTTTGACTGTGCCAGTTGGTAAGACTCTAGATCGAGTATCAAATCAGTAAGGCATTACCAATAAAGACCCAAGGATGATCCATAACAAAATTCGGACCATAAATATTTTGACAACTAACAATAGTGATGTACTCTGATGTAATGTTATAACTCTAAAAAAATGCACCCTGGTGATTTATGATATCACAGCCAAGTGCCCTTTGTATACCCTGTTAATTAATATGTTACGGCCCAGTGGCGCTTATATATACACATCTATTTATCTATGAAATAAGTTACTGGGAAAAGGTCTTTAAAGAATAGATTTTTAATATCAAAATTATCTTATTATCGTCTGTTGCGAATCTACAATTATAAGTCAATGCCACATGGTTTTCTTTCCGGAATATTTATAAAATAATATCCTTCACTGGTTCTTTGAAATATTTTTATACGGTATAATGAAAAAGAATCAATAAGTATTGACATAATGCATTTCGTTATTGTTCTATTAAAGCTTGTAAAAAAAATAATAAGACATTGGCAATCTTATTTTCAGGTTTGTCACAAATACGCCGGAATTTTCTAAATGACAGAAAATATCACAGAAAACTAGAAAATGGCCATTTAAATTTATAATGGCAATTGAGAAAATCTAGATCTAATACATATATTCACCTTGAAATTTCGCTGTTTCACTCCGTAGTGACACGGATTTATAAATCCGTGGTAGCGAGAATTAATCTCAATTTTTGCTTTTGTATTTTTTTCAATTGTCTTGATATTGAATTTATGTATGTATGCGTAAAGTTTTACATGTTATAATCATAATAATTTTTTGGACGATCAGTATTTACAATAAGCTTACTTTCTATGCGGCATGCATAGTTTTATCCCCCATTTACGTCACATCCGGTTAGGGAAGTAACTCTTCACTAACTGTTATTGCTAAAATGAAAGGGCCGCCGATTGTCTGAATTCCTCAATTAGCGCTATAATACGCAATAAAATTCGCTCACATTTGTGAAAACAAAATAATACCCATATGATGCTGCCATTGTTCAATAACACGCATACAATTTACACACGATGACCTTTGACACGCGTGCAGCCGGCTTTTCAAAAGAATCTGCCAATCTTTGATGTTTACCATCATGTAGCCCTGGCTGTTTGATTCGAATCATCAAAGAAAGTGCCGAAACTTACATGAATTACACACATTTTAAGCGTTCATAAGTGAAAAAAGAAATGCGAATTTTTTTTTTTTTTTTAAATGCACATGTTTGATTAATACTAAAGGAGAAAGTTATTTTTGTCGGATAATTTTCGTATCAATTTCAATAAAAGCTGTGATAAATAACATATAATTCGTAAGTGCATTTCTTTATTTGCTTATTTTATTTCTGCAGAGTTTTCATTGTCTCAAAATAAGGAGTCGACGGGTCGGTAAGCCGAAATATATATGAAAATAATAACCTAATTAAATATTTAAATTTGGACATACAAAAATGTAACATCGTTGCCGATGACAGTCGCACGGGACTAAGACTATCTATCTTGAATCTTACAAAACTTAAATTTGATTAACAACATGTGTCATAATTGACTCGTAATTATTACACATGTAGTAATTATTGATTTTTTGTGGTCTGCCGAGATTATGATGTGTATTGTCAAACTAAGGTACAATATATAATATGGTGTCGACACCATGTCTACGATTATCTCAACGCATGTATTTATCACATTTTCTCAATATTTTAAAATATTTTATACGAACATCCGGATCAGAAAATCGGCTCCGGACACCGAATCGTTATCCGAACGTTCGGATATCCGGACTCCGAATGACATCCCTTTTTAATTTAATATAATTTGGTTTAATATTAATAAAAACTGGAAATGTTTTAATAATTTAGATGTAGTTATGGAGTTAAACAAGCGTTACGCGGAATCAGACACAGCAATTGAAATTTATACTGAGCTTGCGTCGGGAGATAATAGGACTAAACAAGACAGAATTTACGAAACCCTTCAACATGGTACAGGGGAGCTAGCAGATAAAACTACTCCTTCAGCCAAGAAGTGTACTAGGTGTTCCCTCGTAAATTCAATTTTAATTGGACTGTTGATCATTTATATTTTAACTTTTATAGACTTTCAAAGGCTTAATAGAAAAGGTCAGACTAAAGTTTTTTTATGAACTTGCTGCAAGTCTTTTTGGATGATAACAGCATTTTAAAAAAAATAAGAATATTCTTTTTTTATTTTGTTAGGTTTTATAATAAAAAAAAACAGACAAATATTAAAAACCTTTGTTTTTGTTTTTGGTTAATTTTTAAAAAATTAACCTCAATATTATAACCTTTACCATATTTCCGGAGGGTGACCGGAAAAAGAAAGCCGGTATGTATGGTTTTTGAAACTCAGAAAACTTTTTTCGAGACAGTTATAAATATAAATTTTTCAATGATTTTTGACTATTTTTTCATTTTATTTATGTATTGGAAAAAAGGTCAAAATAAATTAAACCGCTTTCAAAACAATTTTTTAAAATGGCAACGTAGGGCTGATTTTAAGTCACAATTTAATCCTCGACCCTGGGCGGGACCCCTTCAAGAGACAGTTAATTTGCTTTTAAAAACAAAGTTATTGTTCCCAAGCAAAAATGTGATTAAAATTTTGAAGGGCAACGGTAAAATGGGATTTTGGGCAACTGGCAGTTTGGGGCCTTGTAACCCAAATTGATCAAGGATTCAAAAGAGGGGGCAAACATCCCAAGCGTTTGCCCAAAAAAATTGATTTGATTTTTAACGGGAAGGTAAGAAGCAGTTAAGTGCAAAAAAACGTCGGGCGCCTTTTAAATTTTTTAAAGAAAAAAATTTATATATTTTGTGAAAAGAAAAAAAATTTTATTAAAGGAAAAATTGGGTTTAAAAATATAAAAAACAAAAAAAGATATGATTGTAAATGTATTACATAAGCAATTTGAACATTAGGCCCAAATAATAAATAATCCAGAAGCTTTATTCTTCGGCACCTGGCCAGAAGTGCAATGGATATCGCTCCCAACAAAGAGGGGTGGCATATATCACGATGCTCTATTTTGACGGATAAAGCGCCCTATACTTCTGATGATTTATAAATATGTAATAGATATTTTGGCACATGCTTTCTTGTTACATATATAACTAACATTAATTGAGTAATTTTAACATTGTACATTTATCATAGGTCAATCATCGTCATCATCATCCTGTCGAAATTGAAAATATATTCCTGTCGTCATATTTATACGTTATATGTTTTATATAAATACTTAAGGCCCACTATGCCTCAGAAACGCTTATTTTTTTATTTTACACAAACTTAATTTTGTATCTTATTTCAGTTTTTTTTTAAAGTTTTTTCATGAACTCTTACCTGCTACATTTGCTCCGTTGGCAATTCGTAGAGTTAGTAGTTTGTATGGAAGTCAAAAAAATTCTGCTTACATTTTTCTACCTTTGTATTATACTGATAATGAGCATGATAATATGCAAACACTAAAATTGGTAAATTTACATAAGGGAACGTGTCCAATATATAAGGACACAAACCACTCTAAGTGGTGAGAATAGGGGCCTCCGTGGCCGAGTTGTTAAGGTCGCTGACTTGAGATCACAGGTCCCTCACCGCTGTAGGTTCGATCCTCACTCGGGTCGAAATCTTTCATGTGAGGAAGCCATCCAGATGGCTTAAGGAAGGTCGGTGGTTCTACCCAGGTGCCCGCTCGTGCCTGAAATAATGCCCGGAGGGGCACCTGTCGTTATCCTCCACCAGTAAAGCTGGAAAAATTCGAAAAAAAATCTCGGCGGGACGCTCTAGGATGGCCCGACTTGAGAATACGGTCGCCATATGGGCTTGCCAGCGGCGACCTTAAATAAACGCATTAAAAAAAGTTGCCGTACTCAATGATTGCTATCCCAAGTCTCGGCACGAAACTTCTCGGAGGGGAAAGTAATGTAACGACGTTGGTAGAACGCCATACTACTGATAGTGAGCATAACAAGTTTGCGTCTTTAAAAAAAACCCGCCCAGATGTCTTTTTTCAAACCCGATGATGTTAAAAAATTTTTAAGAGAAAAAAATTCTGATTAGTCGAATTTATTGCGAAAATAGAAAAAATCGGCTATTTCCCTCAGTCTCCGATAAGCCAAATATTAATAATAGGGAAATGTTCCCCTGATAGTTAAAAATAAAATTTTTACTTATTTTGAAATATTTTTAAATAGCTTTTATTATTTTTGTTTAAATCTTAGAGATTTTTCATAATGTAACTTTTTTGATAAAAGCTTAGATTAAAATTTTTGGAACGAAACAGGTTTCTACATTCATTTAAGCTTGAAACGCCCCCGGAAGTTTTAGACAGGAACTCCCAAATGGGCGAAAAAATTAAAAGAAAAATAACTGCTCTTATATTTAAAAAATGCCCTTTTTGTTTTTTACAAAATTATAACTTTTAAAAAAATTCAAATTTTTGGGTAGGCCCCTTGGGGCCCCCCTAAACCCCTTCCCTGAGCCAGGCCCAATTAGACAGTTTAAAAAATATTTTGGGAAACCAAAAGGGGTTTACTCAATTGTTTTTATTAATTTTTTAAAAATTTTTTCCCTTTTTCAGCGGACGCAGAAAATTTTGGGAACCCCAAACAAATAAAGATGTTGAACACCCCAGGGAAAACGATAAAATTTTCAAAAAAAAAAAGATTAAAAAGAAAAAGAAAACACTGCTTTTATAGTTAATTAATTAAATTTAGAAATAAACTTTTTAATATTATCATTTTCATCAATATTATAAAAAAATTAGGGACTTTTTATAAAATAAAAGGGTGTTAACTATATATAAATAGTTTTCACCCCTTGTATTTTTTTTTTATTTTTATTTTTTTTTTAAAACGTTCCTTTTACAGGCTCTGCAGAGGGGGGAATCTTACCCAAACATACAAATTAAAAATTTCCCTTTTTATGTTACAAAAAATATGTTTTTTACCATTGAAAATAAGAAATTTGGGGTTATAATTTAAAATTGAACATGCACGAGTTTTGTAAGAGATTGTTGTAAATAACCCTTTTGTAATACGGTTGAAAAAACCAACACCCGCATGGTGGGCTTTTTTTTACGAATACGAAAACTTCTTTAGCTCGATTGATCGCTCAAAACCCCTTTGCCAAAACTATCGCTCACCCCGGAAAATTCCATATAAACATAATTCATGGATGCTCAAAACCTATGCTCAACTTCGAACCTATCTTTTTTCCCTTGCAAAAGGGTTTTTGTGAAATACCCCTTTCCCCTGAACAAAAAAAGAAAATAATTGCGGGTCGCATGTTTAATTAAGTGAAGCCCACATTTAAATTTTTAAAACCTCTTGATCGTATGAAGAATTAAAGGTTAATTGATACAAAATTAGAGGTGTTGTAACCAATTTGTTTGTTATGATAATATTTGCCGTCTTTAGTAACGACAAAAAAGAAAATAACACGTGGAAAAAGTGAAATGTGCAAAGTCAATAAATAAATGACGTTTACTCGGACGGCTAATTACAGCCGTTGTTCATGTAACATGAATTGAAACAGTGTTATTCATTTAAAGAATGATACTTGTACGTGTGTTTATTTGAGTTAATGGGTACAAAATAGATGCTGCTGAAAATATTTTATTAAGTCATTGTTTAAAATAATATTTATCCCATAATAAACATATAAATATATTTTGAGTTTGGATAATGATTACCCAATCGTCGATCTCAACCATTTACAATATGCATGAATATAGATTAACACAGTGTACCGTAAATATCCAATGGGAAACACTGAGATAATAACTCTTAATATTTACAAAAATGACGTATTCGACAAACTGATGCACTAACAAACAAGGTCCAACGTGAAAATAGTTCAACCTCGGTTGGCTAGAACTACCGATCTCTCGAACAAATTTGCACAGGCCCTCAAGATTCGAGCGAACGAAGATATACTGTACTTGATTAATATGCAAATTAATATGAAAACAAATAACGCATCAATGATGATTTAATATATTTGACACTTATTGAACATCATAAAATGAGAGCACCTGTTGAGGTCGGATTTTTTCGTAAGTCTTTTCGATATTTTAATCTGCATTAGTTTACTTTCAAATCGTGAAAGTTATTGGTGGTCTCGTTATTTTGAAGAAAATGTATTTATCACTTATACCTAATATAAAATAAACTGAATAATTTTTTATGTCAAATAAACTGTTAACTAGAAAATGGAATAAGATCTAAACGCAGTGTAAAACGTTTTGTGGGAGCATTAATGGTTCAATACAACTAAATTTTCTGAGCAATTTAACTAGTTAAAGACCTCACCTGTACAATTTATTTTAGAACTATCCGTTACCTACCGGCTCCTTTGTTAAAAGCGGTCTAGTAAATCACTTACCGACCGGTTAACAGGTCTGCAAATAGATACCGACCGGTTATTGTTTTATTGTTCTCTATACAATAGAAAATATGTGAAGTCGAGAAACTCGTGCATTACAGTACACAATATTCACCGTAAAATAAACGCTGAATTGTGGGGGAGGGGTCGGGGGATAATGACCACTTTGAATAAGAAAAAGGGTAGATATATATTTTAAAGATTAATCGAAATAAATTAGCGCATACGGCTGTAAGTACCCTCATAACTTATATTCCAGATTATTTGTGAGAAAAAAAGAACTGGCTACTGTTCTGGCGTTGAAGTTTTGTGTTTCGCCGATATTAATGAGTATAACAACGCACATTAAGCCTTTCTTTAAAGTTTGCTTTTCGGTATACCTAACACATTTGTTTCATAAGATACTAGTTTTCGGTATTTATATCTACAACTATGTCTGAATTTGCACAATCCTGCATTATTTTAACAAGTCTGCATTATAGGATATATACGATGATTATATTATTGGTGCATATCGAATCAAAGTGAACTTCTGCACCTTTCTTTCCCAAAATATTACTTTTAGTGACAGTATAGTTCATCTTAAGTATAAGACCGTTTTTCTCATTTTTCCCAGTTATTTTTACATTACAATTTGGATTTTGTATACCAGTACCAAGAATACGACTTGCGCTTCCATTCTAGACCGCGTGCTTACATGCGGTCTTATAACGGATGATACACGGAAAGGAAATTCTTCCAAACATGGATGAAATTCTAAGAACATTTAAAATCAGCCATCATAAAAAACAACAACAACAACAAAACCCAACTTACATAACGGTGTAACTACATGTATGACTAATATTTATTCATAAAACCCCGTCTTTTACTTTCCTTTGAAAAAATCGTATATTTTAATTATATAAGAAATAGCCTGATCATCTATTTACCATGCAATTTATTATATATAAAGATAAAGTGTTCCGTTTTTATGATTAGAGAACATTTTTATCTTCCTCAGTATTTGTTTATATTATTAATATGTTATGTAGTCATATATCAAAATAATGACCTTACCTTTCCCTACTCGACAAGTTCTGTTTTCATTTTCTGTGACTCAACTCAACAAGTACATACCTAATGAAACCCCACGAAAATCACGAGAATTTTCAAATAACACCTGATTTGTGAACGAATGAATTACAAGAGCGTAGCGGATGGTGTCTTTGCTTGGCTTTGGAATGCTTTCTTAAACATGATAAAGTACATAAGTAATATGTTTATTGTGAGTAATATTAATAAATACTGATCTAAAAACTGATGTATGGATAGAAAAACAAACGAGCATGTAGGTAAGATAGTTACCGCACTCGGAATAGGTCTGCATAGTATTTACAGACCCAGTGGCCTTTTAAAAACCTCGATCGCTACGCTCTCTCGGTCTTCAAATCGCCACCCGGGTCTGTAAATACTATGCAGACCTATTCCTCGTACGGTAACTATTACTTACATTTAATTTTATAATCCTTTACATATTATTTCAGAACGATTCTTAAGATTGTATTTAAGAAAAAGGCAAGAAGTATCCTTTTCATTTTATTTGAGAATGACGAATGAGTTTTCCAGATTTCAGTTTGTAATTTTAAAATGACCTATGGAATTAAATCTTATATTCAGTTATTTTCTGTAAATTTTACAGGAAGTCAAACTGATTTTGACGGCCTTCGGGACATAGTGACTTTATGCTCTGTCCTGCTTTTTCAAACAATGGTAATATAACAAATATTTATAGTGTTCATAAAATTAGTTAATAATAACTGAAAACTATACTTAGTAACCCTCGTGTGTGGATAGTTTTTAAAAATAATAAGCTGTTGGGTTTGAAATTAATAATCACTAATAACTAAAATAAAAAATAGAAAATAATTTTTATGTCAAATAAACTAATAATTCCCTCCTTAATTCAGGTTTCATATCCGTACCCCATCCATTATTGATGAAACTTTACAGGAATGTTGCTCAGCATGTTCACTTGTAGATTTATTTATGTTTTGTCATAGTTATTGCTCTTGAGGTAGTAAAGACTTGCAATTTTCAGCTTGTGTCGCACGTAGCTCAAAAGGTATTTAACTCAGGGTCATGAAATTTTACAGGAATGTTAATAAGCATGTGTATTGCGCAATGTTGGTTTCGCTCGTGTATGTATCCAGTAATCAAGAGTTATTGCCCTTGACCTAGAAAAAAAATCTGTTCCGTTCATTCATGTTATTTGTTCCTCGGGTGATTTACGAATCAACTTACTTATTAATAACAGGAATAATGATCAACATCATTGTGAAGCTATGCACCTGGGGTTTCAGTTTTGTTTGAGTTATTGCCCTTGCCTTAGTATAAATTTCCGATTTTCAACTTGTTCAGGCATAGCTAAAATGTATTTGACCTGTACGTCTGAAAGTGTACAAGAATGATGGTCAGTACATGTACTTATGCACCTTGGGATTTGCGTATTCAGTTTTTGTAAAGTTCTTGCCCTTTACTTAGTGAAAGAGGTTTAGTGTTCAACATATGGCACATTGAGACCAACAAATATTTGACATATAGTCATAAAATTGACAAAACAGTGGGGTGTGGGGCACTCGTATGCTATAGACACATTTCTAGTTTCATATTTGTTCTCGAAGTTTGTTTGTTTTCAGTTACGTTACGTAAAAATACCCTGTTGTTCAAGAAAAATGTTTATTTCATATATAACGCATGGTTTTTGCATAATTTCTTATCTCCTGAGCGAAACAGATGTATCTCCATAAATGTTGTGCTATAATGATAATCGTGTTGATTTAGAGAATATGGCATATGTCACCCATAAAGTAGAAACTATACGTTTAATTAGTTGATGAGATAACTATACAATAAATAATGAGGCCTCACTTGGCAATCATGACATTATCAATTGGCAAAACTCTGAAACAAAATGTTAATATCAAAGCTGGTCCTGAAAAGAAAAAGTTGTTTTCCGATAAACATCCAATGATTAATGCATTATGTCTATAAACAATTTTTTTAAACAAAGTTTTTTTCATTTTAAGTCTTAATTGCTGTCGCACAATATATGTCGGATGAATTACTTTTTACATACAATTCTTTTCAGCAAGTTGTACACAAAAAGTAGCAATCAAAGTACTATGTAAATGAGTACATTGTAACATAAAATAATTTTAGAAACATGCAAATGTTTTTATTTAAAAAATTGAACAATACTTTGGTATATCTTGTTAGAGTGGATAGTTGTTTATAAACTTCAACATACCTCTGGTCTCGCCTGTTCGAGTAGCCAAGGTCGGTGAACTTTACAACAGTGGCTTTAAATCCCGACAAAGGAATTTGAATTTTCCGTGATGAAGGTATCGAGCTAGCGAACGAAACGTCGCTGATTCTACCCAGGTCTTCCCCCACCAATTAAAGCTTGACAGTAGCCATTATACCTTTACAGCGTTAGTTTGGCGTACAATGGAATAAAAAGACAATTTTTCGTCACGAAATTAGTGTTCAAATTTTGTATAAATGTGTACAATTATTACTTTGAAATGAAATAAAACTCAAAACACAGAAATCAAAGTTTGAGTTTTCATATCCCATTTTCCAAATTATTTACATGTGTTTTTTTTTCATAATGAACATGGTAAGTAATGCGTTCCTAGGTATATAAGTATCTATACTTAGCATAATCAGTTATACCTACAAGGAGCACCTTTTTGCATAAAATGGATCAATTCCAGGTTTGAAAACTATGCCTTTTACAATAAATTATTATAATTCATACATAAATTATAAATATCTTTCTTTCGAAAAGTTTTGATTTTCAACAACCATGATGAACATGATTAATCTAAATAAAGCAACTACCTATAACTTTTCATTTGCAGAAAAGGCGTATTTTCAGTCAGGTTCGATTACATACATACTCAAATATGTTTTAATACTTTCTAATTTTTGTGTGTATAATTTCTGCAACGTCTGGGCATCCCCATAAACCAAGGAGAAATGATGAAACGATATGTTCCAAATGTGACTATCATGAACAAACACTTTTGGGAAAAATATGATAAAAATGGAAATGATATTGGAAAAAAATAGAGGATAATAAAATAAAGAAAAGGATTTTATGTTCATAGCGACAGATTTGTCACAAAGGGTGGGATATAAGGAAAATATCGCCATGCAATACAATGTTGCAATGAATACAATTACACTTCGCTGCTCGGTTTAAGACCTTCTGATTTTCATTGTAGAACGTTCGACATTTTAGGGATGGTCGAATGTAACATAGATTTATTTGAATGATGATAGCTAAATTTAGAGCTTTCAAGTGCTGCTTTGACAGGTCGTCCTTAAAATCAATGTTTGTAAAGACAAAACAGCTACATGCAAGTCCTTAAGAAATGTTTTTTTTCTAATTTAAACTACACATACGTCGCCCCGAATCGGGATAACATGGAAGTTCAAGACCAAGATTTTAGCGTCTGATAAAGTAACTGCGCTCCGTTCCGACATTCTTCTTTTTCCCGCGAACTAAACACATCACCTGACCCCACATTACTTTTTCTTCTTTCCAAACCTAAAATATAATCAGTCTGGAAAATTTCATAAATATCATAGGGACTACAATAAAATGTCTCTATTGCAAACTTTGATATGTCCTTTAGAAATTGATTGACAGACTGAAACGGTGAATAGAGGGCAGAGGGTGAATGTCTTGGAAGACATAGCGAGTTAAAATGATGAGACCTTACGTTGTATTTTTATAAAAGCATCAAGTGACATATGCTCGAAATATCCCTCTTAAATATAAAATCACAAACAAAATATTTCAATGTCTATGAACGTAATGCTAACAATTTAGTTATTATAATTGCTATAATACTTGCAGCTGTATATTTGATTTCGATATAATTGTTTTATTGAAATCATAATAACCTGAAAAATCAAATAGTGAGGAATAAAGCATGCCTAACAAACGTTTAAAACGCAAAATTAAACCGATTCGTTTTAATTAGACTGTTTCCGGACGGTACTGAAAAATTCAAACGACCTTCCACTTCTTCTAGCACCGGTTCAGGTGGAATTCAACAATTAATAAGTGTAAAGAAACATTTGCAAAACATTACGCGCATTAAAAGTGTCTTTTTTTTGTAGGACAAAACCTACATTTATTTTTCCTTTCAATTGCATGTATATTAAAACTCTCATTTGTGGGGTTTGTTTCCTAGATCGTTTTCAGATCATAAGTATTAGTCATCGATAGCATTTATTCGTAAAACTGTAATATAATTTTATACAAAAGTCAATTTGTGACAAACGAATAACTTACGTACGGTATTGAAAATATTTATATCTTGTTTCTCTGCAGACAAGTCGCTTTTACCAATTGTTGGATTCAGCGCCCGTCTTTCTTCTACACTCACTACAACCGGAAGGGTCGTCTTCGATACCATCATAACAAACCAAGGTGAAGGTTACGACAATTCTACCGGCAGATTTACTGCACCGTACACTGGACTCTATTTCTTCTCAGCCCATGTCTGTAATTGGGGAGGTAAACTTGTGCCATACACAATATATAAAGAAGATGAAGAGTTAACAAGAAGTAATCAGAGGGACAGTTATAATAGTTGTAGTTCTGTAAGCACTATCGCCATGGTAAACAGAGCGGAACGAGTGTCGGTATATAGTCTAAGTGCAGGCACAATATTTTATAATGAGTTTGGCTGGAATGCATTTTCTGGATCCCTCTTAAACAAATAACTACATTTATTTCATGCTGTCCAGTGTTTTACTGTAATATATCAGATGATTATATTCTGATAAACCACTAGTGAAATTTATAAAATATAATTTCACTGTAGCCGGACCATATCTAAATGCGGATGAAAAGAATATCATAACTAAATAGAATAACAGGCAAAAATAAATGCTGTCACGCGTAAATATTGCTTCATTAGAAAAAGAAAGAGAAAATCGTGATATATCACGTTAAAAATGCAACAAAATTAGTGAAAGTTCAGAACTATATTTCAAAATTCATGATGTGACGTCATGATAAAACGTCGTCTTTAAGGAGAATGCACGACGTACGCGGCAAAATCAGTAAAAATACTTAAAATCACTTAAAAAGCGTGAAATAAAAATAATTTTTATTTGTTTTACATATAAGATTGAAATATATTTCATTCGTGAGCACCAGCTATTATATTTTCACTCAGTGAAATATATTCCAATCTTACATGCGAAAGAAACAAATATCCTCTATGTATATATTAGCAAAACTAGATATAAAATATACACAGGAAAGTTCCCATAACCGGATATTAATGTTAAAGCTACATTAAATAAATTTCATAAAAACAGAAATGACGACATTTTTTTAATAAATTGGGTTTCATATCGACTCCAGATTTTATTTTTTTTACTTTTTGGCGTAATCGGAAGTACAATATTAATTATTTAATTATTTCTGTTTGCATGAGAAACTCCGCCCTCGATTCATCCGTACATCAATATTAAATCAACACACATGACTATGTGCAGCAGTTCTAATCTAACGGTATATATTTCCGCGTTGTAACGGATGTATTCATACAAAGAGCTAGGTTCACTAACCATGGATTTTTGCCCAAGATTTTGGCAAAAAATAATTCAACCTTAAAAAATTTGTGTTAAAGATATCTAGACAAGATGATTAAAGCACAGTGAATAAAGGTTTTATAATGATTGAATCTTAATACACAACTCTTATTAAATAGTCTGTGCTGAGATCAAATCCCGTTTTAAGCATCACTATATTTAAAATGTCTCGATACGTATAGCCTCTCACATAATACATAGTAACTGTTATGCATTCATCCATTGTTGATAAAGATGTACAATGCGCATGTCCACCGGAAGGCGATGGCACGATGGTGAAAACGCGATGGTACGATGGTGAAAGCACAATGACACGATGGTGAAAATGCGATGGACAATGGTGAAAGCACGATGGTACGATGGTGAAAACACGGTGGCACGATGGTGAAAACGCGATTTATCGATGATGAAAACACAATGGCGCGATGATGCGATGGTACGATGGTGACGCGATGGTGAAAACGCGATGGTACGATGGTGAAAACGCCATGGTACGATGGTGAAAACGCGATGTAACATCGCGTTTTCACCATCGTACTATCGCGCCATCGACATTTCACCATTGTATCATCGCATTTTTATCATCGTACCATCGTGTTTTCACCATCGTGCCATCGCGTTTTCACCATCGTACCATCGTGCATCGCGGGTACAGAATAAATAAAATGTCACGATTGTTCAAACGTGTCCAAACGGAACACCGTAATATTGCACACAACATTATTAATTTTTATTCTAAGTTGTTGAAATATGATTCATAACATATATTTTAATAATATTTGCAGGAAAATCATTTCTAGTAAATTAAAGGCACTTTCACTAAATAAGTACGATTATGTTTTGGTACGAGTTCGACGGTTTAACGGTTGTAAGCAAAACTCTGGCAGGTTAAAAGAATTATATGTAAACGCTTATAAATAAATGCTGAAATTCTACTTATGCCTTAAATATTTCATTCTTAGAATTAGCAGGGTGTTGTTATGTAATTTTATTGATTCATTGAAAGAAGTTATGCTGTTCAAGCTATTTAATTGCTGAATACTTGATCTGGGTCCGGTTCTTTCGCCCTCACAAAACAACAACAACAACAACAAAAAACAACTGTGGTCGTTTTTAAAAAACACAGTGATTAAGAGGTTTTTATGTCTTTTAAAAGGTAGATAAGAAGAAATCAATTTACTTTGTGAAAATAAAATAATTGCAAGTCTCAAAACAATTTAAAGATACTGTATGTAGAGTATTTAAACTTTATAATTCCACATTGTCTGCATTGATGTATATGTAAAACTACTTGTTAAATGATGTCATAACATCTCGGAATGTGGCACTAGATTAGTGGTAGCATGGGAGCCTCTCACCCAGGATAATTGAGTTCAAAACCTTGATCATGAACTCTTTTCTTCTTCTTTTTTTTTTTTCGTTTTAATAATTAATAAAATAGATAGTGCTTTTTCAGTAAATAATATGTTATTTCATTAATGTATTTATTCCTTCAGATTTTTAGCATTTAGACATTTAATTGCTTAAAAATTCAACAAGAAGTTTTAAATCTTATTAATTTAGTATTATTCTCATTAAAAAATATTCACAAGAAATTGCCAAAGCAGGAAATATGTTAGGAGTCAACGGACGAAATGTGTTCAGTACACTTTCCCAGGATGAGAAAAAAGCATGGTATTAAGCTCTAGCTGTTTCCAAGAATAAATAGACAGAAAGTCTTGACTTGTCCTTTTTCACAATTCAAAAGGATCCTTTTATTTTGTGCACGAAATTGCAGAGCATACATGTAAGCAGCCATAACTACATGAATTGGATTATCTACACGAATGACAGCATTGATGTGTATTACTGCCTTTCTTATGGCTGGTGCACACGTAGTTTGAATGTGTTCCGATGTCTCCACCGTTACATGGTATCTCGCATATGGACACCATGAGGAGTTGTGAGACTCAGTCAGGAGTGAGAAAATGGGCCGATAATATTGCTGATCATGTAGCGGTATTTTGAAATTGATAGCCATTCAATACAGTGTGAAAGAGAATCGTTAAAAGTTAAAGTAATAGAGTCTAAGAGAAAATGCTAAATTAAATTTTTGATTGTAGGCTTCCTTATGTTATACTCGGGGCCAATAATCTCGCCGTATCACTAAACTCGCGGTGTTTACAAAAGCGCCACCTAGCCGTTGTAAACATAAACAATAGTGACCCGATTTCTTCACGCTGACAAAAGAATTATTGTTCATCACTATGCCGCCAATTTGGGTAAGTAAATATACACAATTAATAATATTTTAACGTTTTCAAACAAAACTATCAATAATTTCACTCACATGTTCCTGAAAATAACCCAAAGCCAACAATGACATCCATCGTCTGTCAAACAACTGAGGCTCAAAGTGCTAAGTTTTATGCAAATTAAGTAGACTGTGTCCAGGCCACTAAATTTGGTGTGAAACCACTAAATATTTTCTTATCATTAAATATTTTTTAATGAATTTATATTTCAACAAAAATTAGCTTTACTTATTTGAGTTATTTCCTCTGGGATAAGTTGTTTTTTTTTCAGGACTTAATGGAGCATCAGTGTATAAAGCCTCGAGGATGTTTGGGGTGCCAGAGAGAACTCTTAGAGACAGAACAAGAAATAATGTTGACATTGATTGCTGTTTAGGGGCACCACGTCTCTTCAGTGATTGTTTATATGTCGTCTATAGGTTATGGTTATGTCTCCAGTGAACTTCGAGTTATTTCAGCAGATTATGCCAAGTCAATTGGAAAACTTAACATTAAAAAATCCCTAAGTAAAGGATGGGTGCAAGGGTTCATAAAGAGGAACTCGGATGAATTAAAAGTGGTAAAACCACAGAAGTTATCTCTTAATCGAGCAAAGAATGCCTCAGCAGAAGTTATCAAAAACTACTTCAATGAGCTGTCCACAGTATAAAGAGAAAATGACTTATTTGACAAACCTCAAAATATATACAATGTTGATGAGAGTGGATTCTCAACTGAGCACAGACCTCCAAAGATTGTGGACCAATGTGTGGTATCAGAAAAATAAAAAAATGTTACAGTAATTGGATCTGCTAATGCCATTGGAAATCATATACCCCCTTTTTATGTCTTCCCAGGAAAACGCTGGATGGATGAACTTCTTGAAGGTTGTGCCCCTGGATCTGATGGAGACATGTCTGAGAGTGGGTTTGTAAACCGTGGGCTGTTTGAGTCATACATGATTAACCACTTTTCAAAGTATGTCAATCTTAGAAATGATACTAAGCTTATTGTTTTATACGATGGATGCAAAGCACATATCTCCTTGACTTTAACAGACTGGGCAAAAGAAAATAACGTTATTCTCTTTGTACTGCCGCCACACTCATCTCATCTGACACAACCTCTTGATGTTGGTATATTTGGCCCAATGAAGCGCCACTTTTACAGTGAATGCAAATTATATATGCATGCCAACCCAGGAAGGTATATTTCCAGATATGAAGTTGCAAAACTTACTGCCAGGCCATATGCTAAGGCTTTTGTCCTGACAATATTGTAAATTCTTTTAAGAATGCTGGGATATATCCCTTTAATCCTGATGTGATATGCGATAAGCAAACTGCTCCAGCAGAGATAAACCTATCAGAGCATGCTCCCTGCACAACAGAGGTGGAAAATGAAAGGTCACAAGTTATTAATAGTCCTGTTGAAACTGCTTCCCCTGAAATATCAATTATTGAAAAAGGAAATCAATTCCTTGAAAGTAAAAAAATCACAGTTGTAAAATCAAGACCAAAGAAAAAATTTATTACTCCAAAAAAAATTATTGGAAATCTTCATTCTGAAAAAAATCAGGAGAGTCTTAAAGAAAATCATGAAAAATCAGGAATTAAAGAAAACAATCGGGCAAATAGTCTGAAATCTGAAAACACGAAAGTAAATGCAAATGTTAGTCAAATAAAAACTAACCCTAAACCATCAACATCAGGAGTAAACAGTAACAAAGGTGGACCAATAAATCTTGATGAAAGCACTCAAAGTGAGGACTCCTCTTTAGAAGATGATTCTGAGCCCTGTTGCCAGTGCAAAAATTCTTTTCCACCACATTTGAAAGGATATCCAGGTCTGGTAATCCTTAAGTGGGCTCAATGTGACACATGTGGTCACTGGGTACATCTCACACACTGTAGTGAAATATCAAGTATCAGAAGAGGTGTCAGTTTCTTCTGCAAATGCTGTGAATAAATTAAGAATGTCAGTTAAAAATGCAAAAGTTTTTATGTTATTGTTGTTGAATTTACTAGTTAACTTGTTGTGACAATTATATGATTTGAAGTTCTTCCTGACTTAAAAAAATAGTTGTTTGTAACCTTACAATAGACAAATGTGCTTGTATACCAGTCTACCGCGAGTTTAGTAGCCTCCCCTGATTGCAAATGGCTGCCACAGTATGACATTTGGTGACCTAATTAAACTGTTAATGAGTGACTTTTTGTTGTACAAATGTGTCATTTTGAAGAAATTGGATACAATTTAAAGTTTCTGAAAACTATAAGATTTGGTAAGTTTATTTACATAAATTATTCGTTGTAAAAGCGTTATTGCCGCGAGATTCGTGGCCCTCGGTATAAGTGTTTAATTTACACTCATTATGTAGATGTAAGGGCATACTGGAATGATATAAACCAAATCTTACTTAGAGTTGTTTTATGTCACATAAATTATGAATACATGTAAATAAATGTTTTATGCCCTCGAAGGATGGCATATTAAAATCGAACCGTCCGTCTGTCAGTCTGTCATTCCGTCAGTCATTCAGGCTTAATACATATAGACAGTGGCACACATGTCCGCTCTGATTCAGTATGCATGAAAGGATTTTAATTTTTCTTTCATATATGAAATAACCATAGATGTATGGTGTGTCGCGAACAAGACTGGTTTCTATGACTTAGGTTCAGGTAATTGTGGGGGTTCAAACTTTGTTAATTTTGATATTAATATACATATAGGCAGAGATGGTCGTGTCTGCTCTGAAAATAATATGCATGAAAGGATTATATTTTTTATTTCACATATGAAATTATATAAATGTATGATGTGTTGCCCTTAAGACCCGTGTTCTTACGCCTTAGTTTAAGGTCACTGCTGGTGTTTAAACTGTTTCAATGTTTATGTTAATATATACATATAAATGGTGGTTGTTGTGTTAGCTCTGTAACTTCCATATACATGAAAGTTTCAATTTTTATTTAAAAATTTAAAGTCACCATTGATGGATAATGTGTTGTGAACAAGACCTGTAGGTTTCTTTGTATAACTTATAGTTCACTGCTGGGGTTCAAACTTTGTCATTTTTTACCACCACACTTAACATGTAATAGTTGGTTTAGAACTAGAATCCTTCGGGGGCATTTGTCACGTTCTGTGACAGCTCTTGTTTTTTCTCAGTTCTCATATCGTCATGGATCATTACATTACAATTGTAATAAAAGTCTGATTTCCATAATTATAAATAACACAAATCGTTTTCTGGATTTGGCTGTATCATAATTCATAAAAGAAAATAGTATCGAATTTGCAGTTCAGTATCAAATATTACGTATACTCCGAAAGAGCATACAGTCAAACATTATTTTTACTTGACAAAAAAATTCTAACATACTTTCATATCTATAAATTTTCTTAATTTAGGCAGACTTTTACACTATACATTGGAATAAGTCAACAACTCCTAGTATTTACACACAGGTGGCAGTATCAGTGTTTGGACACCCCACCCCTATCTGCCCCTGGACCCCTACTACAACCCTGAAAAAAAAATTAATTCAACACTCTCAAGGCTTACTATAAGGTACCAAATACAAAACCACCGATGAAATTATAAAAAAAAAATTTTCCACTATCAAAATTATAGTTATAGAAAGGTGAAAAGCCTACTATATGTTCATTTGCCATACAATGTGGAACACGGGAAATCGTCGTTTCGGCGACTGAGGCGCATTCCGGCGGGATTTCGCTGCATCATTCATTAACATCAATAAAAAGAACTAGAATTCCACAGCCATTTTGTAGTCTGATACCTGGGTTGAAATACGCGATCTGATTGGACGAGCCAAATTGGACGTCCAATCAGATCGCGTATAACACACAGGTATCAGAATCCAAAATGGCAACGACAATTCAAAAATTACCGTGAAATAGAAAAAATCGATATAATATTGATATTCATTGGACTTGAATTAAGTAAGCTGTGGAATTCAAGTTATTTTTATTGATGTAAATGAATGATGCAGCAAAATGCCTTCGGAATGCGCCTCAGTCGCCGAAACGACGATTTCCCGTGTTCCACATTGTTTGGCAAATGGATATATAGTAGGCTTTTCACCTTTCTATAACTATAATTTTGATAGTGGAATTTTTTTTATATAATTTCATCGGTGGTTTTGAATTTGGTACCGTATAGTAAGCCTTACAGTGTTGATTTTTTTTTCAGGGTTGTAGTAGGGGTCCAGGGGCAGATAGGGGTGGGTCGTCCAAACACTGATACTGCCACCTGTGTATTTACATACTATTTGCTTACATGTATATAGTTACTCAGTGTAAGTTTAGTTAGGTTAGATAGAAATACCTATCTGTTTTGTGTTATTATAATATAATAATAATAATAATAATAATAATAATAATAATAATTATAATTATTATTATTATTATGTTCAACGTCTTTGTCTAAAGACTGACTAAAATGGCCGTTAAAATTGCGATTGATTAGATATACACTCTTATTGTAAGCGTAATGTAAGAAGTAGATGAATATAACAAGCAAATTAGACATTTATTATTAAAAAATGAACAAACTTACAGTATTTATAAAAGTAAAAATAAATAAATTTAGTTAAGCGAAAAATAATATGCATGCACATTTTTATTTCTAAATATCCGAATTTGGAATATCCGAAACGAGCTCCATTTATCTTTTATATTAGTTTTGTGACACAATAGTCTAATTTTAACTAAACTATAATTTTGTTTACAATATATAAGAAATATATTGCTATCTTTATGAGTTTAATTCAGTCAAACACACAAATTTATTAGTCTTGTTTGAAAATTGTCGTCAAATTTGTGATTTAATTGAATCAAGCTGGTGCTCTAATTATGACGTCATTATGTCGTCATAGTAACCAGAAATGCCTAATAAATGTCTATTTTGAAAATGTAACACATTGTACTATACACCTTTAGTTTGGTGCTTAGTGCACCTTGTTCTTTTATCCTTTTTATGAGATGATTACTTTTGCTGAACCACAGGCCTATTGCACCGCGAAGCTTAAACGGTTAAAGTGTGTTTGCACAAGAAAATCTCATATTTACTGTGTTCCGGATAGCAACTATAACAATGTGACGTAGCGCATACACGAGCTGATTATTGTCTTTATTTGCATGTTAAAATTCGTATACGAACTTTAGTGTTACCGTGGGGTTTTCCGTTTAAAATCCTAATTTATGAACAATATTTGATGAGATTTACAAGATAACTGTTAAAAAGGTTTATGAAACTGTATAATGCTTGTTTTTTAGGCCGACGGCAAAATATTTTTACATATTGATTTAATGTAACTTTAATTATATGACAAAAACGGCTTCGCTTGCAATTTATCACTTAATATAAAGATAATTAAAATATTAAACAAGTCTTGCCTAGAAAAGGCTCCTTATTCGTTATATAGTTATAGGCAAGTAGACTTAGTGTGTTTTCTTAAGAAATCCGTGGATCTAAACATGACTCACACAGAATCTTGTGTTTAAGACGGTTTTTGTGATTTTTTTTATTCAGCAAAACATAGCTGCACAAAAAAAACGAGGGAAACCAGCATAATATTCGTGGAATTGGAGATTGTATTTTTTTCGTGACAATATTGTGATTATTTATTCAACAGAAGCACGGAAAGAAAATAACGCCAAGCATGAATGGTTCAGCGTACGAAAATAACATAAGTTTAAAGCTATCATTTTGGTGTATACGACCTCGGTGAGTCGGTAAATAGGGCACCCAGAACGCCACGATTATTTTAATGAAATACCCGGTCAATTAACCTAATACTTTTTCAAAACTTGAATTTCAGAAAAGCTTCATCAGTCACAGTAGATGGTGTACGGAAAGGGATATATTAGGTTATTTCTTGTTGATTAAACTTTCTCTGCTTTATATATATAATTAATATACATAAACTATAAAGACACTTTTCTACTTTCACGTCATTTTATATTTTGCAGATAAAACGTGTGATATTTTAAGATATAATTTGCTCTTATTGCTCTTATTATGCCCCCATTTCGAAGAAAAGGGGGTATATTGCTTTGCACTTGTCGGTCCGTCGGTCCGTCGGTCCGTTGGTCCGTCGGTCCGTAGACCAAATGGTTTCCGAGTGATAACTAAAGAACCCTTAGGCCTAGGAACTTCAAACTTGGTATGGTGATTGGTCATGACCAGTAGATGACCCCTATTGATTTTGGGGTCAAGGGGTCAAAGGTCAAGGTCACATTGACCTGGTAAGCAAAAACGGTTTCCGATCAATAACCAAAGAACCTTAAGGCCTAGGAACTTCAAACTTGGTATGGTGATTGGTCATGACCAGTAGATGACCCCTATTGATTTTGGGGTCAAAGGGTCAAAGGTCAAGGTCACATTGACCTTGTAAGCAAAAACGGTTTCCGATCAATAACTAAAGAACCTTAAGGCCTAGGAACTTCAAACTTAGTATGGTGATTGGTCATGACCAGTAGATGACCCCTATTGATTTTGGGGTCAAAGGGTCAAAGGTCAAGGTCACATTGACCTTGTAAGCAAAAACGGTTTCCGATCAATAACTAAAGAACCTTAAGGCCTAGGAACTTCAAACTTAGTATGGTGATTGGTCATGACCAGTAGATGACCCCTATTGATTTTGGGGTCAAAGGGTCAAAGGTCAAGGTCACATTGACCTTGTAAGCAAAAACGGTTTCCGATCAATAACTAAAGAACCTTAAGGCCTAGGAACCTCAAACTTAGTATGGTGATTGGTCAAGACCAGTAGATGACCCCTATTGATTTTGGGGTCAAAAGGTCAAGGTCACATTGACCTTGTAAGCAAAAACGGTTTCCGATCAATAACTAAAGAACCTTAAGGCCTAGGAACTTCAAACTTGGTATGGTGATTGGTCATGACCAGTAGATGACCCCTATTGATTTTGGGGTCAAAGGGTCAAAGGTCAAGGTCACATTGACCTTGTAAGCAAAAACGGTTTCCGTTCAATAACTAAAGAACCTTAAGGCCTAGGAACTTCAAACTTGGTATGGTGATTGGTCATGACCAGTAGATGACCCTATTGATTTTGGGGTCAAAGGGTCAAAGGTCAAGGTCACATTGACCTTGTAAGCAAAAATGGTTTCCGATCAATAACTAAAGAACCTTAAGGCCTAGGACATTCAAACTTGGTATGGTGATTGGTCATGACCAGTAGATGACCCCTATTGATTTTGGGGTCAAAGGGTCAAAGGTCAAGGTCACATTGACCTTGTAAGCAAAAACGGTTTCCGATCAATAACTAAAGAACCTTAAGGCCTAGGAACTTCAAACTTGGTATGGTGATTGGTCATGATCAGTAGATGATCCCTATTGATTTTGGGGTCAAGGGGTCAAAGGTCAAGGTCACATTGACCTTGTAAGCAAAAACGGTTTCCGATCAATAACTAAAGAACCTTAATGCCTAGGAACTTCAAACTTGGTATGGTGATTGGTCATGACCAGTAGATGACCCTATTGATTTTGGGGTCAAAGGGTCAAAGGTCAAGGTCACATTGACCTTGTAAGCAAAAATGGTTTCCGATCAATAACTAAAGAACCTTAAGGCCTAGGACATTCAAACTTGGTATGGTGATTGGTCATGACCAGTAGATGACCCCTATTGATTTTGGGGTCAAAGGGTCAAAGGTCAAGGTCACATTGACCTTGTAAGCAAAAACGGTTTCCGATCAATAACTAAAGAACCTTAAGGCCTAGGAACTTCAAACTTGGTATGGTGATTGGTCATGATCAGTAGATGATCCATATTGATTTTGGGGTCAAGGGGTCAAAGGTCAAGGTCACATTGACCTTGTAAGCAAAAACGGTTTCCGATCAATAACTTAAGAACCTTAATGCCTAGGAACTTCAAACTTGGTATGGTGATTGGTCATGATCAGTAGATGACCCCTATTGATTTTGGGGTCAAGGGGTCAAAGGTCAAGGTCACATTGACCTTGTAAGCAATAACGGTTTCCGATCAATAACTAAAGAACTTAAAGGCCTAGGAACTTCAAACTTGGTATGGTGATTGGTCATGATCAGTAGATGACCCCTATTGATTTTGGGGTCAAGGGGTCAAAGGTCAAGGTCACATTGACCTCTTAGGTAAAAACGGTTTCTGATCATTAACAAAAGAACCCTTAGGCCTAGGAACTTCAAACTTGGTATGGTGATTAGTCATGACCAGCAGATGACCCCTATTGATTTGGGGTTAAGGGGTCAAAGGTCAAGGTCACATTGACCTTGTAGGTAAAAACGATTTCAGATCAATACCGAAAGAACCCTTAGGCCTAGGAACTTCAAACTTGGTATGGTGATTGATCATGACCAGCAGATGACCCCTATTGATTTTGGGGTTAAGGGGTCAAAGGTCAAGCTCACATTGACTTTGTAGGTAAAAACGGTTTCCGATCAGTAACGAAAGAACCCTTAGGCCTAGGGACTTCAAACTTGATATGGTGATTGGTCATGATCAGTAGGTGACCCCTATTGATTTTGGGGTCAAGGGGTCAAAGGTCAAGGTCACGTTTACCTCTTAGGTAAAAACGGTTTCCGATCAATAACTAAAGAACCCTTAGGCCTAGGAACTTCAAACTTGGTATGGTGATTGGTCATGACCAGCAGATGACCCCTATTGATACTGGGGTTAAGGGGTCAAAGGGCAAGGTCACATTGACCTTGTAGGTAAAAATGCTTTCAAATCAATAACTTAAGAACCCTTTGGCCTAGGAACTTCAAACATGGTATGGTGATTGGTCATGACCAGCAGATGACCTATTGATTTTGGGGTCAAAGGTCAAGGTCACATTGACCTTGTATGTTAAAACGGTTTCCGATCAATTAACTAAAAACGCTTAGGCCTAGGAACTTCAAACTTTGTATGATGATTGGTCGTGACCAGCAGATGACCCCTATTGAGTTTTGGGTCAAGGGGTCAAAGGTTAAGGTCATGACCAGTAGATACTTGATAACCCTTATTAATTGTTTGATCACTGGGTCAGAAGTCATGCATAATAACCTTTTCACATGACTAATTGGCTGCTGGAAGGGGGCATACATGTTTTACAAACATATCTTGTTTTATATTAGAAAATATCGGCAATGCTAACGTTACACAGTCTCTTTGTAAATAGAATATGTACTTGTTTTGATTTCCAACAAAGTAGATATAATATGTGTAAAACTCTGCACAATAAAAATGTTCTATATAAATGAATATATAATAGTGTCATTTTTTAAAAAAGATCTGTGATAGGGAACACAGCTCTCCATACATAGTTTATTCTTTCTTTTATTCAAATAAGACATATTTATTCAAATAAGATATATTTAGTATGAATTTCATAGATTTAACTAATTTCTGTGATTAAAATATTTTACTAAAGGATGAGCCTAGTATGATGGGTGTCCCAGAATTACATGGACTTTTGCTGTAACTCAAAAACTACTGAAAACAAACAAAATTAACATGAAAAAAATACAACTTTATTGCATTAGTACAAAAAATTTCAAAGTTGTCCGGCAACTGGATCAGTGTCTGTGGGCAGGGTAATGAGACAAGGGGTAGCGGGTGCGGGGCAGTCCATTCCGACGTTACGACGTCATTCCGGTGGCGTCGCTAGTTGTTAATAAATGCGTGGCGTCGAATGTCAGTTTTTCTCAACATAGTCGCCGCCTAACTCAATACACCTATGGTGTCGATATATCCACTGGTCGTACACCGCCCTGTACCACTCCTGGTCGAAATCAGCCACCACTTTCTGCGTTGCGATCGAGAGTTCCTGGAAGGAATCGAACTTCAGTCCCTTATCATTATTATTATTATTATTATTATTATTATTATTATTTATCATTATTCTTTTAATTATTATTATTATTATTATTATTATATACTTATTATTATTATTTTTATTATTATTATTATTGTGGAGTTTATTTTGTACGCAAAGACAATGTGCGTTAACAAGGGAAATAACTTATCATGCGCACTGCTTTCTATAGCAGTTTGAGTTCACTTTCTTAAAATCTGAAGCATATAAATTGCGTTTTAAATAATTAATTGTGATAAGCTTAATTTTTAAAAATCATTTTTTAAACACAAAATTACTGCTTACCCTTGAATAGTACTCAGCATTGACCTTGGTGTAACGCCTGTCCCGATCTATGACGTCCTTGACTTCCTTAATTGACGCCGCAGTCAACGTTGACTTTCTCCCACGACTCTTGTCGTCTTTAATGTCCTCCCGGCCGTCTCGAAAACTCTTATGCCACTTGAAAACGAGTGATCGACAAACAGGAGGTTTCACTTTTGCAGTCTCCAACATTTCCTGCGTCTGTGTTGGCGTCTTCCCAAGATTAACACAAAACTTGATGATAGTCCGATGTTCCGCGTAATCCGTGGACGTCATTTTTGTTAAATATCCAAGAGCAACAGTTGTCAGTTGTCCGCTGGTAAACAATAACGGAAACAGCTATGACGTCAAAATTTCAAACGAGCGTTCATATGACGTCAATGCATATGCTTACGACGTCGCGCCATTTTTTACGTATACATACGCAAGAAATACGAAAGTAAAGACTACTTATTAATACAAAATATTGGACTGCCCCGCCCTGCGCATACTGCGTTACTATAGCGACGTAAAATATAAAGAAGCAATGTTAGAAATTTAAAAATAATGGACATACATGTATTCATTAAGGATAATTATGTTAAAGGTATTGTGTACAAATTTGCTAAAAAATGCATTAAAAAATAAAAAAAAAGTTATAGCAAAAGTCCACGTAATCTGGGACACCCCTCGTATATCTTTTACAAAAGTTTTATCAATTTATTGTTTTCATGATATTATATAAACATATTAATTATATGATTGATCATTTACTAACAAATGTGTGAAGGAATTTTTCATGCTATGTTGTTTGTTAAACATTTTAAATTGTAACCTAGAAACTGGTGAACATTTATAACATAAATACTTTACAATACACATGGTTTTGTATAATACAGGATTTGTTGTCTTTATTTCATTTATTTGCTCGACACTGTTGATATGTGTCGACTTACTAGCTTTACCGTTGGGGAAAATCTTAGTTGACCTCCTTCCATTAGTAATTAATGACCCAGACATCCAAGGAGAACAACTCACCTTCATGGTAACTTATAATTAATTAACTTTCTCACAAGAACAAAGCACAGTTCCTACTAGGTTTTTAACCTGCAGCAGTTAGGGCCAAGTGAATGTATCGATCATAACCACTCAGCCAAATAAAATTTACATTTGTTATTGGCATTGAAACTGTAAAAAATAAAAACAAATGTCACTTATGAGGCCGCACATTAAACGAGCAAACCATTTGCGTCATTAAACTTGACTTTAATATTCGGTAAGCATGACAATATAGTATCTTAAATACATGTTTTTAAACAATCATTCAGCCCGTTGTACGTTTTATTTCAAATTCTACAGGCAACTAATTTTGTGAATAATGTCTACCCATAAAGGAAAGCATGTTACATTTACATTTTACAAAGCGCTCGTAAACATTTTGTGTAGGGGAACTACGTTGAACATTTAGCAAAACTGTAACTTCAACATTTTACAGGTGGCGCCTTAAAATAAGGAAAACGGTGTTGTTTACATGAAGCTGTAATGATATGATATGAATCTTTTATAATGTTTGTATTGTCATATTAAAAATTGTATAAGCAAACTTCTATGTCGTATCCGCCGAAGATTGTATGGCTATACCACGTGACTTTTTGTGTTTTGCGTGGGAAAAAAACCCCAATACAAAAGACGGTCCACATTTTAATTTCTATAATAAATCGTTTATTATTTGAAAATATATTTTATGAAATAAAGTATAGAGCCTACTCATTCTAGCGAGGAACCTATACACAAAATGTTTTATGGAAATTGTTTTTTTGTTTTAGAGAAAGCGCTTGAATATCTGATTATTCAAAGACGCGGTAACACTTACCATAGAAATGTTGACATTTGCGGAAGGCATCGTATGAAGATGATACTAGTATGACGGGTTATTTACACTTGAAAAAATATAAATGCTTAGAAATGTATAGAATTAGATGAGATATTGGTCATCTATTGTATTGCTTTGGGTTTTTTTTGTTCTTTTTCTTTTTTTTTCTTCTTTTTTTGCCCCATGTAAATCATAAAATGTCACGTGATTTAGTTACCGTGGTTAACGGGTGATTGCTTTAAGATAACGCTTATAGGTTTCGTATATTACTTGTTTACTCCGACATCAAATGGATGAGTTAATAGCCCGCCTGTAAAGCAAAAGATATACGTATTATTTGCATGACTTTTAATAATAGACGATAATGTCGACGTCATACTTATACAACTTGGGAATAAAAGAAAAGAGAAATCAGTTTAAAAAAACGTACTAGTACGTATTAATAAAATCGTGTTGGTATAAAAATGGTCATGGCTGGATAAAGGAATTTAATTAATTAAGCCATTGAAACGTCTATGTGTTTCAAATAGTTAAAACTACTAAATGGCTTTATTATTACTGTTTTTGCCCCGGTGTAGCGTGAGATTCGTCAGACCCGTGAAAAATGTAAGATCTTACGAATCTCACGGGAGGGTCGTGAAAAATGTCAGACGTGAGAAACGTAAGACTATTTTAGTGGAGAACATTTCCTGTTGCAATTAAATACTGTCAATATTTCATTGCATCAATAAAGTAATGGTTAAAGCGAAGGAGTTTGACTGTTTTTACGAGTAAATAATAACAATTTTAATCAATGTTTCGGCTTTAAAATAGCCGCTCGGATGGTCATGGTTTTCTACAAATTAATTTGGATTTTTATATTTTGCATAGATCTACTATGAAGTAAATATGAAGTAACTAATGGACCACTCCTTATGTTTTTAAAATAAAAACATACAGTAGTGAATGTTGCTGTCCATCTATGAGTGAATTACACAAATGCCGAGTAGTAAATTGAAATCATCTTGTTCGGCCCTAAATGAACTCGACCGAGATGTTCATCTCAGCCACGATCTGCATCCGTTCAAATAATCCTTATGATCTGTTAAGAAATTATCAACAGACGTTTTGTGATAAATAATAACACCAGCGGGTATTAATTAATTTTACATAGGGTAATACTTGAACAGGCTGGTGCTTTAAACCTATAGATACCACACTGTGACAGACCCAGCACAGTGTTGGGATAGTGTAAAAAGGTAATTCTAAAAAAAAAAATACTGTATATATAATATATAGACTTTATTATATATACAGTATATATATTTTTTTAGAATTACTTTTTTACACTATCCCAACACTGGGCTGTGTCCCTGTGATAGATACCTTTTATCACAGACACTTGGGGTGCCTTTAAAATCCAAATAAGATATATCTTTGTCAATCCCAGCACATGTACTGATCATATATGTAAAAAAAATTAATATAAGCTGTTTTGAAAAAAAAAATCATATTTCAAGGTCTAAAATAATACACACACACGAGCTCCACATCCCAAGTGTCTGTGCCTTTTAACTGCACTGTGCTGTCCTATAAACTTACATGCTAGAAGATCTTTCGTTTTAGCAGAGGAGATCTACACATTCTTTCAAGCATCACTGGTTGCAGAATACACTATTGCAGGAATGATTGGGTACCAAATTTATTTTAAGCACCAAACTATAATCTTACAGCAATGCTACACCAATAAATCAAAGTTCCTGGCAAGTTCAAACACAACCATAGTTAGGTGCTCAACATTTTATATTTCCAAATAATGTATAACCCCAAAAAACATGTTTCAATCATAAACATGATCTTTAGACTTGTAATCAAAATTTCACTTTTCAAGTCATTACAGTCAGGTAATAAACATAAATTATAACTGAAGAAATAGAGGATAGCCAAGTTTTTTCTATAAATACAATATTTATTTTCATTGCGTGGTATAAACATAAATATTTCATGAGTGGTGGTTGCCACAAGTGAAACATGATAATTTTCATACTACAAACTATTTATTATATGCATTTCTCTTTTTTGACATCACAATATGAAAAACTAACTCGGCTGAATATAGCAGAAATTAGTCTGGCAAGACACCGGTGAAAATATGTTTCACTGCAGTAAAAAATATTTTTTTTGCAGTGAAAATAAGGAAAGTGAAAATAAGCATTTAATTTCATCAATATTTCTCAAAATTTTAAGTATGTAATAAAGAAACATAACCTGGAAATACCATATTTCCAGCTTGGAAAGAGGTGCACATCTTGTCTTGGAAATGTTCTTTTATATTCGTTTCTGCCGGGTACTTACATACCAGTCGAATACCAAATATTAAATAAATACCCAGATTCTTTCATATATATCAAAACACAAATCAGCAAAACAGTTGTACAAAAATTAATTTTATCAATAATTAATATATTAATTTTAAGTAAGTTATTTTACTGTTTACTATCTTTAGGGGGGCGGGATATAGTGGGTTTATAATAAAACTGACACTGGAGAAGTCATATGGCAAGTTTCAACCATAACTGGAGTGAAGAAGGAAGATACACTTAGATATCATTTCTGGCTTGCACCAGAATAAAACTTATAATATAAGTATACTTAGACATTTTATATACTTTATATTTATCAGTATTTGTCCTAGATGCTAACTGCTTGCTAGATAGTCTCAAATTAAGAGTATTTTTTTCCTTATCAGATCTGAATTATCCATGCTAGAGGTATTGGTAAACATGTCACAACAACAATTTCTTGCATATCAGACAGGATAATCTACTGTTTGCGCGGGTGCTAAAAAACCTTGCTTACACCCCTGGCTTTAAAGGGAATTTCTAGCTCACGGGTAACTGTTTACAGAAAACTCTGCAGAGCATATTGCCGAAAACAATTATGCTTAAGCTAGATGTTCAGATCTGTACTGACAGCTGGTGTAAGCTATGTGGCTATTTTTAGAACAGGCCTCTTATCAGTGACGTATACGATGCTTATCTCAGATCGTTCCCTATTATTATAAAAACATGATTAAAGCAGGATAAATCAAATACATGGTTGATGTCGGGATGGAGAAGGTTTATCCGGTTCGCTGCGAAAGTGAATCTTGGTTCGCTAAAGCTCGCCAAGATACACTTCCTCGCTCACAGGATAAACCTTCTCCATCCCGACATCAACCATGTATTTTCTATATATCAATAATATGGTTCCAACAACAGAGAGTGATAAAACAAACCAATATATTAACACTGATAATCAGATTAATAAATTTTTAAGTGGGCCGAGTTGGTGTTTGGACTTTACACCTCCTGGATGTTTCACCCCTGGACGTTTCACCCTCAAAACCCTGGTGTTTTCACCTCCACTTTTTAAATTTGATAAATATATGAAATAAATACCATTATGGGTTATAATATTATATATAATATAACACATACTTACAAACAATTACATACATGAAGAAGATTTTTTTGACATAAATATAGTGAAATTTCCCTGGGAAAATAATTATAAATATGAGTTCTGAAAGAAAATAGGAAATAAAATTTGACTATGAAGTTGATCCGTGCCGAGTTGGAATAAGGCCGAGCTGATTCGGGGCCGAGTATGTTTGGGCCGAGCCGACACTTATTCAAATCAAATACATATAAATAGACAATATATCAGTAAACTTAAGTGTGCCATACCCCTAGATCTACAAATGTCGGCTGGCTGGTCGGCTAAAACAAAATTAAGAAACGAAAGGTTGAGCTACATACCGCCCATTGGCATTTCTTAAAACAGACTGGCATGGCCTACAGTACCTGTAAGCATTAATAAAAACTAACATACTTTCATCGATGCTTGAAATAACAACATTCTAATATAAAATATCAAAACAAGCTTACCTCGATCAAAGCTCTTCGATTTTCCAGGATTTTCCATCAACTCGACATCGGGAACGAACGATGTCGAAAGACTGCCACTGATTTGGACAATATTTCATCCACACGATACGTTGTCACAGAAAAATAAAAGTTGGTATCGTAGAAAATATCTCTATGCTCATGAATAAAAGGAAGAACTGCACTTGGATTAATTAATGAGCTTCTAAACGAGGTTAACACACAATTGTACCAGAAAGTCTTACATTTCTCACGGCCCCGTCCGACATCTACCTGCGCATGCGCAGAACGTAAAGTCTTACGTTTCTCACGGGTCTGACAAAGTTCACGCCACACCGGAAACGGTTGCTAAAACGTTGTAGCACATGTTTCAACCGAAGGTACACAGGTACATATGATAAAATCACTTTACATGTCTGTTTTCCAAATTGATCAGCTCCTATAATGATCGCTTAAGATATAGGCATTTCCTTTTCCTGTATTTTTTTTTCTTTTTCAGCCATGACATGCTAATAGAGTTATCTGAAAATATTAAAAAGGAAGAAAGCAAAACAAAGAAAAAAACAATAAAATTGAATGGGTGGGTTTGTGGTGGGATTCAAAATTTGAAATGTAGTCTACATCTTCTATGGTGAGCCACGATTTAAAGACCGTTGCCAGAATTCGTTCTGTCTTATATATAATATATTCCAATGTTAGTTGTCATAACTCTTTTTGAGGCGCTATTGGGGTATTATAATAAAAATGTTAAGTTGTAAGATTTGAATAAAAGATTTAATCCTCTAGCGGATGAATTGAATATTATAATTATACATTTAATATTTGTATAATTTAACACATGTATATTATGTGTGACGATTGGGAAATACGGAATATTTTTAACAGATGAAAATGGTTTACACATATATTGATAAAATGATGATAAAATATAAAAATCAATATCCATGACATATTACAATGATATACACATGGTCCAAACAAATTGGGGAGATAAGAATGTTCATAACAAATAACAATGATATACACAAAATCCAGACAAATAACGCAAAATATGAATATTCATAACGGATGAAAATGGTATAGTTTTTCACATAGATCAATTAAGGGTAAAATAAGAGTACTCATAACAGATGAAAATGGTTTACGTGTAGTCAATACTGATACGGGAAAATACGAAATTCAATGTTCATAACAAACGAAAATGGTATACTCACAATCCATACAAATAATTTATTAATGAAATTAATGAACAATAAATGCTTTGCCAAAAACAATTCTTTCTCCAGTATCCTGTGTATTCGTAATATACAAAACAAAGTTTAGCTGAAAGTTTTATTTTCTTAGTTCAACATTCGGGTGAATGGAACAAATATTTAATATTTGCGTTTGATAGGCAATTAATAACCCCAAACTTCAGGGAACATGTTAAAGCTGGAACTGGCCTTCCAATTATAGATTCAGTTAGTGTCTTCTGTATTTAATAAATCGAATGGTCACGTAGAATATTTCATAGGCAGCGTTTGGATGTATTCAAATGTTATCGAATAAAATGAACTTATTTTCTTGCAAAATTGACTTGCCTAGATTACCTATTTCATATTTAGTATTGAAACAGAAACACATTTAAGGTTTAAAAAATGTATGATGTTTTATAAAACATAAATAGTTCTATCATTCTTTTTATGAAAGGGGAAGTAAATCCCAAATGTATACATTAAAAAGTATTATGCCGTTACTACCATTTAGTCTGGGCGTTGGACTAGACAAATGTTAGAGAAGTTAGGCGATTTGGTTGAAAGTAAGTTAAAATGATCTTGTTTATGTTAATCGCAACTCCTGTATGTCAACACAATACCTACCATCGAATAATATAGCGCTGAGATGACTTTTCCATAGTTTAACTGTTAAGCACTGCATTTTTTTGCCAATTCTTTGATTTTATAGAACGTACTACATTTGCAAAAAAACCATTTTGCAAAAGAAGTTCATGCCCTTTATAATATGATTTAAATACGACTGTAATCACATTGGTATAAACGGTAGTCAACAGAACTTCTATAAGATTATGTCCACTGGGTGCAGTATCATATTTACTAACTGAACAAGATTTTCCTAGTCTAAATAGATTGAGACTCACATTCAATGACCATACACTGTAGACTGTTGATTACGCATGCGCATTAAAAAATAATTGTAGGGTTTTACAGTTTCACAATTTATTGGGCAAGTATGTTTCCTTGCAACCAAATCAAGACTAATGTTTAAGATCATTTATTTAAGCTTTGATCCTGGGTAAAATCCACTGCCATTTTTCTCTTGAAAACTTTTATGACCTTTAATCTTTCTAGTTTTTTCCTTCCTAATGATATTTATGCATTAAGTATTCATGATATTCATGACAAGATGTACAACTCTTAAATGAACATCACTATTAAAATAGTAGGAGTTGTTTCCCCTAAGCAGAAAAAATAAGTAATAATATGTTATATTTGGATATTGCCTTTATGTTCAAGCAGTTCTATAGGATTGTTATGTAATAATTCTAAAAAGAAATCTTTTTTTAATGATATATTTACAATAGGTCTGGCATTAATAACGTATTTCAATCTACAAGATAGCGATGGCCTAGTTTGTGGAGCGGTAGCCTAGTGATTAAGGTGTCTGCCTCCATACCCAGGGATTATGGGTTCGAGCTCTAAGCGGGTCTTGACAATGTTTCTACACATGGCACTAGAACTGGTTGGTTCCAGGAAATCTCGAAAATAATAAATATAAATTGCAATAACTTGTTTCACAATCGAGCTTAAATAACTATGTTAAAACCTGTTACAATATTAGCAAGATGCTAATGAATTACTTTTCTTTATAATCTTTGTAGAATCCTAAAAATGTTTTGTTCCCCTTTAAATGTATATCTCAATATATTGTATGTTCATGCATAATTATTTTTTATTGTTAAAAAATCTGAAAATAAACCAAAATTAGGTAAATATAAAAACAAACTAGATTATGCGATTGTCCTGTTTTCATCTTAGAAAAATTTTATTTACCCTTTTAAGTTTTCCGTTAAAAGAATACTTCCTAATTCATGTTTCATGGGTCTATATATATATTTCTTTCATATGCAGGTGTCTGTAACAAGACATAATTTTGTTATGTATAGTTTTTACACATAAATTTCAAGGAAATCTGTTTAAATATTGCCACTTAACTATACTTGTAGACATATTTCCCCTCTATATAAATTTATAAATTTGAATACATTAGTTAAAATTTATATATTAATTGCGGATTTATGAGCAATAAATCAAACAAATAATCATAAAACAAACATAGGTCGAATATGTAAAAGAAAGAGCATTGAAATACGAGGCTATCTGATTTGTAAGAAATGCCGTGTACTCCGAGTATCACTCAGGTTGCCAAGTATTTTAATTTTCTTTTCTGTCTGTATCATATGCAAAAATAAAAAACGTTTTGTGTCATCACAATATGATACGCCAGAATAGATAAACCAATGTCGATCTAAATATTATTTCCCTATCATTATCTCGTCAAAAAAAGCTATCCCGCACAAAAGTCGTTGAGTTAAAAGTCTAGATTTGTTGATGTGTTATATCACGATTTTAATCAGCGAATAAAGAATATAAAGCAGACAGTGTTAGCTTTAATATAATTGACTGCAAACTTCCCAACCCGCTATCACCCTATCATCGTCAGGCATCAGTCAGGAAGACATTTATTAACGAACTTCCAAATTGATTACTAAACAATGACCTAAACTCTACATTAATGAAGGAGGTTTTAAAAACCATAGACTCGAAATTACAAAGATAGTATGTGCCGAGACATATAATCGTGGTGAATGAAATAACTGAACTAAAAAGTCACGAGATTTATATATCTGGCAAAAAATTTATAATGAAGCTAATTCAAAGCCTATACAATACTAACACTTGGCATAAAAGTTGAGTAAACGGAATCCCAAAAGAACGACCAAAACGATAAAACTGAAAATGTTGCAGGCCCTGTTCATGGACGGCACTGTAAAGTGCATGTTACCGTCCTCACCCTATAGCAACGGATTAAGCAGAATTCAACATTTAAACATGGAAAATGGTGATTTTTTTAAATTTAGAAACAAATAGACAGTACGGACGCGGAATGTGTCTGTGGATTGTTCTGCTGTTGATCTTCTATTTCTTTTTTTTAAATTGTCAAGTTATCTGATAACATCAAGTTTAAAAATTGTATATTATAGAATTATTGACTTAATTGTTATGAACAGGAAGCGTGTTTTTATTTATGAGTCATGGGTTCTTTTAACGATGAATTTACTAGCGAAATCAAAACATACATATATAGCAAAGTGCTAAGTACAAATGCTTGTTATTTCCCTTGAAAAATATTATTTGCTTTAATCTCTCAATTGTCTTTGTTCCGGTCATTTTTTCATTCATGATATTTAGCTGACATTTTTTAATCTCAATAAAAAAAACCTCCTTGCTTAGTAGCATTATAAGATATAAATAAGATAATTAGGAAACAGATAATGAAAACCAGGACAATCTCTCACTATTAATTCTAACTTCAACCATTTTCATGTTTTCATAGAAAACAACAAAATAATGGTATATTCCTTTTTACGATGAATAAAAGTATATGAATTTGACGTTGTTTTAAGTGCGCGCTTTTGTGTTACAAATTATGTGTATTCTACAGATACACGGTTTTATGCTGAGTCATGTGATAAATATATGTTCAGGTTTACCATATAAACAAATAAGTGTTTTTTATGCAATCAACGAACTTGTCTGATCAAAAGCGATCCAGCAAATGTATTCCATCTGCGTGTGTCGACGTAATACACAGAGGTATCTAAACTCTGTACCCACACCCGCTCCGCCTTGTTTACCATGGCGATCGTGCTTACAGAGCTACAACTATAAACGCCGCCATTATCAAACTGTGTACTGGTGGTTATGAGTGTGCCTTCTTGGTATATTGCGTAATGAACATCCTTGTTTCCTTGATTACAAACATGGGCTGTGAAGAAATAGAGTCCATTGTGAGGTGCAGTGAATACTCCCGTGACACTATCGTAACCTTCGCCTTGGTTTGTTATTACGGTATCGTAGACAACCTTATTCCCTGTGTTCACTGTTTTTGTCGAAGATAAACGAGCGTTGAATCCGACGATAGGCAACAGCGATTTGTCTGCAAAAAAGCGAGAACCAGTGTTGAAAATTATGACCATTCAGTGAAAGACTAACACATAATTACTTGTATAAACTGATGATCTCATAACTATCCATCTTACAATTATAAGTGATGTAGATAATTTTAAGTGTGATGAAAAACGGAGAAGTCAGACAACAAGAAAAATAATTGTCTTCGTCAAAAAAAGAATGCTGTCTTAAATTAGTTTATTTTGTCACAATCGGTATGTCATCTGAAAAGGATACCTCAGTAGAATTAGTATATAAATAAAATATGATAAACAAGATCAACAAGGAAAGGTGGCGTTCAATAAACGCAACCCCCGCGTGAACCAGCAACAAGAGTCAGTGACAAAGAGCCCAGAAGGACCCCCAAAAAAAACAGAACAGGGCAAAAGGCAGAGCATGGGCAGGTCAATCACTAAAATCATACATAAAAAAACAAACAGTAACTGATAAGGAACTCAAAGAAAACAAATAACTGATTGAATTATAGGCCCATAAAGTGAAAGGGCACAAGGGAAGGGGACAGAAGACCCGAGGAAGGGGGGGGGGGAATTAAGGAAATAAAAACCAGGGGCAAAGGGGAAGATACTTACCGTAAAACATAAATCAAAGCATAAAATCAACTTTTAATCAACGTAAACTATTAAAACTATTTATACCAGCTTAAAGTTTAGCTGTTTCTTCTTTGAAGTTATCAGAAAGCCCAATCATTGTTCGGTTGACATCACGCTGAAACTGAATGGCGTTATTCTCCATATTGCTAACTCTTTGTGACACATCGGTCGCTATGGTCATAACGTCCTTTTCTTTATCTTTAACTTCCTCTATAATCTTTTCCATTTTCATCTCCATTCTTATCATTTTTTCTAAAAGTTTTTCCTCATAGTCAAATTTTGAACAAATTGGTTCATCGTTTTTTCTATTTTCATGGGGATGCCCAGATGTTATCAGAATAATTTTCACAAATATAAGAAGACCGAAAAACATTTTAAAGCCTTTTTGTTTTAAAAACCCGTCTTTTATCAATTCAAAAACGTTTCTCCTTTCAAAAGGTGATATACTTGATAAGCTAAAATAAATCCCCAAAAATTGAAGTAAATCTTCCTCAATCGAAGAGATGATTGAAAGTAAACACTTTATGCTAACGACTTTATTTGCGTAGGTCGGACTTAAGGTTGTTCGCCACATCTTTTCAAGGCGAAAGTCTGGGACTAGGTAAATTATTTTTAAAACATTTTAATTTCTTTTATCTTTAAAAATCTTTAAAATAAGGGTTGGGGCATCAGCGTGTAACCACCGTTTAACGCTGCATGAGTGTAAGGGGCGACTTAACTGGTTCGAATAACTGTCAACGCATCTTTTAGCTCCAGTAGGTGCGGCGGTTTGACCCCTGGTGTTGCTTTCAGTTTGTAACACCCAAGGTAAGCCAAAGTCATCTTTCCTTTTTCGGCACCATGTGACCTTTACCGTGTTAAAACACTATAAAACCAATCAAAAACAAGAGATAGGACAGCTGTATATTTATAAGGATAATTACTTTTTGTATTGTCCATTGTAAAGTGTTTTCTGCAAATTTATTTTTTTTTATAATATTATATTGACTGTCAAAAAGCATAAGCGCAGAATACGCTATATTTTCTATTTCATTATTGCTTCGTTCTTCAAATCTACATTTTTCAGAAACCTGTCATATGATATTTTTTTAAACAAAATAGCCGAGATTTGACCAAAATGTATTAAAATCGGCATGAACATGATGAAGACAGACAAAATAAGTAATTGAAAGGAAGGAAAATGCATATATTTATGTAATTTGATACTCTTTTTATTGTACAAGTTAAATAAAATCATATTATGCGAGCCTTTG
This sequence comes from Ruditapes philippinarum, assembly GCF_026571515.1. Lineage (NCBI taxonomy): Eukaryota > Metazoa > Mollusca > Bivalvia > Venerida > Veneridae > Ruditapes > Ruditapes philippinarum. Next base: position 11,042 of record NW_026861773.1, on the reverse strand, counting down.
TTATATTAAACGAGTTTTATAAATTTAGTATTGCATCTTATATCTATAATAAAATCGGTTTACAGTTACAAAGAGTCAATTTCGTACGGGCCAACATTAGCCAACATTAGCCCATTTTAACGCATTTTTTGTATATAGCGCAAATGACGTCACGTCAAGTGTTATTACACTAATGTAAAATCGTTTATATTTAATGGATTTATAACACTCCTGTGCCTTGGCTTATGTGCACAAATATTGTATATAAACGTGAAGCAGAACCTTAATATTTCTTGACGCCAAAAGACTCTAATTGAAAACAGTTGTCGGCAAAGTTAATATCATATTAAAGGCACATTATGCCTCAGAAATCTATATTGTTTAATTCTTTAGATATGTCAAACATGAGTTTGATAATAATGGATTAAGAGCATGTTAGATGTTTAACAACTAAAGAGTAAAGCTGAAGGTGCAGTATTGTGTTGTAAAGTATAGCAAAATGTAAACACAAGGAGTATATTGACTTCCATACAAAAACACATTTACTATAATTATATCAATTGCCAATATAACAAAATCACCAAAAGATAGTTGAATTTATGTATATGGGAAATATGTATGTTTTTAAAACGTTAACAAGATACCAAAATTGAAAAAAATGTTTTTGAGTACCGCTCAGCCGGTGCTAGGTATGGTCGAAACCCACAGTTACTGATTTCGCCGAACTACATTCAGTGAAGTGTATACGTAACGAGTACGTATGGGTTACCGAGGATGGTGCTAGGGGGCTTGAGGTATGTTGCTCGGTTTCGTTACCTGGCATATACAAACTCAATAAAACCGTGTTTTCTACTTTCATGTAATTTTGATGTGATTAATGCTTCAGAGGGATCAATCTTTCTTCAGATTTTGAGCAATAACAATTATAGCATTTCTGAGGCATAATTAGCCTTTAAACCTTTGAAGTAACTTGTTTATCGCTTGCAACCTGGCTCTTTTACTTACACAAGCTATATAGACTGTCATTTATTATTATTGTGCCTGGACGAAGTACCATAATTTCTTAGTTATACTTCATTAGCTATGACATAAATATATCAAATACATACAAAGTACATATTGTTTTGATTTGTGCCGTTTTCTTTAACTAGAGACTTTTGTTTTATATGCTATGTTTATGCCAAGATTCAATTGTTTTATTGAATGAAGCTTTAACACACAAAACTGTTAAGCATTTAAAGACGATAGCTGATATTACCCACTAAATACATGAAATATAAATAAGGAAAGTTATACAGTATTGAAGTGTTTGCTGTAATTTCGAATTTTCTTTTTTTTCTTTACCTTGGTTTCTATGTTTTTTTTGTCGTATGTTTGATTTGATTTGACCTGTTCATGGACAGTCGATTCAAATTCAAGTTGACGCCCAAGTCCCTTTGCACCGGCTTTTACATGAAAATGGCGAAATATTAAATTTTGAAACAGCCGCAGATTAGTTCATACGGTGGCTATCATAAAATCTTCATTATGACAAATACGCACCAGTCCATTATCATGAAAAGCGGTGTATAGCCCCCAATTAAATTTCGTTTAGATTTTTATGCTTCACAAAAATCTAAGTCTTTAATGATTTTTAATGAATAGATGAAAAAATCTGAGATGCTCAGACTAATTTAATTTTTATGAGCATTTTATTTCCATCGACCCAACATTTGATTTCGTGAGGGCTTGAAGGGTGTTGGACTTATATGGATGTTATACGCATGTACAGACTCAATTTAAGCGAGTCTGCATAATGATTCAATGAATCATCCATTCTTCAGATCTTTATATAATAAAAGCTATCGAAGTTTATCTAATTATAGTGACCAACAGATGCAAGATGACAATTTACTGTTTTAGAAGCAAAGCTTCTTAAATATCTGGAAAAAAGCATTCCTTCGAAACATCAAACAACAGCAAAATTACAAACTCGGTTTGATTGATTCTGAACATGAAGGATAATGAAAAAGAGCATATCTCTATTATTTGAAGACATTTAGGCAATGCACTTAACACCATGATGTGTATCTTTCATACTGCATGTTAATATGGTAATTGTCTAAGGCCTTTCTTCCACTATAATTGTAAGTTTTGTACTTTTTTGTTGACAAAGATGCAAACATAAGCCTCTTAGATTTGTGATTGGGCTCTTAAAGCAGTATCATTTAAATAATTCGCCTTTCCGTACTATGCCTTGCGCCTTGCCTAGTTTTTGTTTTGGGTCCTCCTAGGCTCCTTGTTGCTTGTTCTTGTTGCTGGGTTGTGTGGGGGTTGCGTTCATTGGATGCCGCCTTCCTTGTTGATCTTGTTTATTATATTGTGTACGTACAAAAACAAGGATAAAAATATAGAAATATTACAAGCAAATAAACTATTTTGGTATCATGTAAACATTACAGTACATCATACAGCATATTTTCACGAACTTACAATTTTTAGGCGATAGACATTATCATGTGAAAATACTCGGCAATATATATAATTATAGCAATTATTATGACTTGTCAAGGGAGGAAATTAGGATTACTAATAAACATTTTACCATTACACGATTGTCTTTCCTCTAATTAAACATTCAAGAAAAACAAATTTTATCTAATGTGTATCTATTTCGGGAACTGGAGTGGATTTTACTATAGGGCTCCATAAAGCTCAGTAGCAGCGTGTGTGATCCGTTCTGGTTAAACCATGAGCCTCAGAGTACTTCTATACATGCAACTATTTTATTATTTAAAGGCACATTATGCCTCAGTAACTAGTAAATGTTCACTTCTTTCAAATGGGCTAACTTGATGTCTATGAAGGTTATGCTATGGTTTTTGAGCGTCTTGGAAGTCGTTGATTTCAGAGCACTGGCCCCTCACTGCTGTTGGTTCGAATCTGCTAAGACTGTGGATTCTTTCCTGTGAGGAAGCTATCCACCAAGCTTTCGGAATGTCGGTGGTTATACCCAGGTACCACCAGTTCGTTCCTAAAATAAAGAACGGAGGGGCATCTGAGGTATTCCTCCATCAGTAAATCGGGGACATCCACATAGTTATTACCTATATTGTGTTGGTGTGACCTTAAAACAAACTATGCAATAATGACTAAATAGCTTGTTAAGAAAAGGAAAGAACGAAAAATTTCTGCTATTCAATGCATGCAATTATTTAAGAACATAGAAAGGGGAATAACCATTACAATTATCGGTGTAACGATTTTCAAGATTAGTTTACTTTTAGTTGTTTACTACCAATTTGGTATTACTGTTACAATAATTACGAAGTGTTTTTGTACAAAATATTGCTTGATATTCTGTTTTCTAATAGAATAATATAATTCGCATTAAATTAATAGCTCTTCTTTATCCTCCAGTTTTTAGATAATGCGGGATACGTGTATTAATTATTCTGTTACTTAAAGAAATGTTACTCGATTTACTATTTGACACAAGCATATTTTTTTTTAAAAATATGTTCACAGGTGTATGATTAAGTAATGTGTGTGTAAGAACGATTTATATGGAAGGTTTTATATGACTTCTTGTGGTCCTTATAACTTTTTTTCTCATAATTATGCAAATGGTTCTCTTGGTGAAATATCTGAGTAATAAATGCAAATTTTCATATTGTCAATAATAGTACTTTAGGTTCTTTAGTTATCCTTGTTTATTGAGAAAAAGTATATTACTCAAATTATTAACAACGTATAAAAAATTTATTTGTTAACTTTAGAACGATTTTCCACAGTGAACCTTCGTTGATTATCAATCTGAAACCATTTATATGTAATTAAAGGAGCAGCGAATCTAAAGAGCAAAACTTATTGTATAACCGAATGTAACTTCCAATATCTGTATGTGTAGAGATGCTAAATATTTCCTTGTGCAGGTCATATTTTTAAGATCGTTAGGTAATCGTCATCATGTTTTCGTCCATCTAGGACAATAGAGACTAAGACCACTAATATGACTAGCGCCATTGTACGACTACGGCTTTACGTACATGTTCGGCTTGACCCGCGACAACTTTGATGTCGATTTCTCTGAATATACATGTAATGATTAACAGTACAGCCTTGGCGACGATATTGAGAACGGATACGATGGCGACAACTACAACTTCAACCTTAAGGAATACGCCGACGACTGTGGCCATGCTATCTACCAATCAAAAGACCACCACTAGTACGGATTTTACGTTTAAAAGTACGGGTGCAAGACGAGGACACTGACGTTTATATCGAATTACACGAATACGACTTATACAACAACGAGTACGGCTAAGACTACGACCGTTAATACTTTAAAAAATAATACGGTCACGACTATGATAAAAACGACTATTAACATTTATCATTGGTACTTCTTAATCTTCTGCAACACATTTTACAAAACCTCATCAAAACTGTAACATCTTGGCACACGTTTCTGAAGAGAAAAATAAAGAGATAAATAAAAGCATTCAGTTTTCCTGTGATAAATATGTATCATGTCAAAAAACAAACAGACAAATGACTGAAAGGAAATGAAAATTTTGTAAAGAATGAAGTATAATTGAGAAATAATGACACTGTGTACTGGTAAAGTAATTGAAAGGAATGCCAATTTTATAATTTGTTCTGACAAAACTTAACAACCCATAATTTTTGTACTGATATGAAAGAACGTTACTTAACAAAGTTTGTTTCAATAACATCATTGTGTCAAGGAAATTTAAGGTGCTTCAGCGCATTGTTTAATAAAATTAAATGATGGCGTTTTCACATAGTTGTCACAAATGAGTGAGCGTTTATTTGATTAATTTAATTATACTAGTAAAAGAAAACCTCTTCAAAAATCATAGGTATTATGTTATTGTTAAGTGTATTAGTTTACATTTATAACATAAAACTTCAGGACAGGAGTGTAACAAATAGAGGATAGTGAATGTGTAAGGTTTTGAATATAATACTGAATTTATGGAATGAAATTATAGCATAAAATTATATTTTGCAATCCTCTGACGAGTAAAATATTATTTTATTCTACGATTTTTCAATAAATTCAGTAATGAACCTATACACACAAACAAAAATGTATCCATCATACCAAAATTAAAGACTGTTCAAAAGTTTTAAAGTGCAAAAGAATCATGTTCGTTGACGCCGCCTAATGTGTAACGCTTACATTAAGCGCGTTTTTACACACTATGTTTAGGAAATAGATATCAATTCTGAGTGCATTGTTGTAGAATAATGCACGGTTTGAGTTCAAATGCGTAGTAATATAATCACGATGGCCCGATAGGCCTGAGTGATTAATTACAAAGCATTTGAACGAAAAAACGTGCATTATTTATACAATAATGGCACAAATAATTAATATCGAATTCCATTCTAACACGTCAAGAAAAATATAATTATTATTCTTAATGTTGGACTTTATGTTTGGTGGTTAAATTTGTTTTCGCCTCAGAGATTCCAATAGAAACGTTTCTTTAAAGGCTGCTCCAGTGGCATGAAAAAAAACTGTCGTAAAATCTTCCGTGTGTAGAAATATTTTGAGAATAACGAATTTTAAAAACGTTGATAAAACTTTGTTTGTTTATTTTATTTACTCTTTAATTTTTCAAGCGAAAATAAAAATTATCAAAAAGTGAAAAATAAATGTAAAACTTAAATCGTTTGCGACATTTAAAATAGCGTACTTGATTCGATTGTTTTGCACGTGCTGTTTGGCGCTACATTGTGACGTCACGTAAAACAGTACTTTAAACGTCTGTACAGCGTTAACGACTGAATAAAAGATATTGGTGTTCGGATTCATTTTCTTAAATATACTATTTTTTACATTCTAGATAGTTTTCACAACAAAATTCGACAAAAAATTGTTTTTATTTATCAGATTTTTCAAACAAAATGGCGCCCTCCAATGTGAAAATACACAGGGAGATAATAAGAAAACGGCGAGTGCATTGTTGTAGAATAATGCACGCTTCGGGCCTTCTTTGTTTATATAGAAAAAAATCCGGTAGTGTTTGAATTATTAATGACGTCTCGTCAAAATATATGTACAGCTTTATAGAAAAATCGACATGGGTGTGTGATAAAGCAATTTATTTAAAACGATATAACAGTAATAACACTCTGACGTCACTCATTTGCGTCAAATACAAATATATATGTAGCGTGAAAGCGCGCTAATATAAGCATTACACTATGGGCTAATATATACTAGTGAAAAAATGACTCTTTTTGACTGTCAACCATTCTAATTTTAAATACGTCATAACGACAATCTTATATTCGTGCAAATCCCATTATAGATTTATAAAACCCATTGAATGAAACAATATTATTTATTCTCTGTGTATCTTACAATCAAAATTATAATCAGATATTCAATTCTAGTGTTCCGTAAATCTTGACATGCTTAAATGATAAAATTATTCTGGCTTCTAAATTATGGTTAATGTTGGAACTCACTATTCTATATCGAATATACCATAAACAGGATTTCCTGCCTGGAAACTTAATCACGCCAGGCTTTCACATTTCTAGATGTTATTGTATTTGAAGATAAGACAAATGATTATTGTCATATTGTTTTTGTAAATAGATCATTATGCAAGGTAAAACAAAACAAATATCAAGCCTTTCTTTACAACGCGTAACTTGCTTCCACACTTTGCATAATATAATCGTGGTCAACATTATGTACTATTCACGTTGAAATAGATTAGATTTCTATCTTAAGTGCGACATTGATTATAACAATTATTCTTTTCATTTCAATCTTACTACGTAATGGAATCCAAATCCAATGTTGAAAATAATGTATCTTAAATTATTCGATAAAATTGTGCGTTATCTTGCAAATCTCGTTTTTTTTATTTTTTGAGTAAAGCATTGTGTTTAAAGCAACCATGATGAGCTACCTTAACTTTGAGCGCTGTTACCTTTGCTTCTCATTTGCGGGACGAGCGTCTTTTCAGACAAGTTCAATAACATAAAGATATAGAGGATATTTGTTTGTTTTGCATGTAAGATTGAAATATAATTTCACTGAGTGAACAACAGATGCAATATTTTCACGAGTGGCGTAGCCACGAGTGAAAATATAATAGCTGGTGTTCACGAATGAAATATATTTCAATCTTATATGTAAAACAAAAAAAATTTCTTTTTATTTCATGCTTTCTAAGTGATTTTATGTATTTTTTACTGATTTTGCCGCGTAACGTCGCGCATTCTGCTTTGTGACGTCATCACATCATGACGTCACATCATCAATTTTGAAATAATAGTTCCGTTAGATTTCTCTTATTTTGCTACATTTTAATATGATTTATGTTTACATGGACTTTCTTTTCCTAAAGAAGCAAAATTTACGCATGACAGTTTTTATTTCTGCCTGTTATTCCATTTTGTTATGATTCACTTTTCATCTGCATTCAGATATAGTCCGGCTACAGTGAAAATTATATTTTATAAATTTCACTAGTGGTTTATCACAATATAATCATCTGATATATTACAATAAAATACTGGAAAGCATGAAATAATTAAAGATGTTAACACCAAAATTTATTGTTGTGTGTTTAATTTCGGTAACATCTGGACATCCCCATGAAAGAAGACAAAACAATGAACCGATATGTTCCAAATTTGACTATGAAGAAAACCTTTTGGAAAAAATGATAAGAATGGAAATGAAAATGGAAAAAATAATAGAGGAAGTTAAAGATAAAGAAAAGAAGATAATGTCCGTGGCCACCAATTTGTCCCAAAGTTGGGAAATATGGTAAAAGTGACGTAACATTTTAAATATCTCAATAACGATATAAATTATTTCAATACAATGTAGCTTGTTTAAACAATGTATTAATAAGACTACAAAAATTGATTGGCAAAAGAATGCTAATGTGATTACAATAAGGTTTATGTTGATTGAGCGTCGTAGCGCGGCATGCGACCTACAGATATGCATTGTGAAAAGGTATTTTTAAAGGGTGTGAATGAATTTTCGGTTGATTTTTTTTAAATGATCGTAGCAAAATTTTGAATCAGGCAAATGAAGTGCTGCTAGGACAGATAAAATCCCTGTACCTAAAGGCATAACGGTTACATGCAAGTTCTAAAGAATTATTGTTCTAATAAAAACTACACAAACGTCACCCCGAATCGGGACTAATTCGTCACTTACATGATGGTACACGAGAAAGTAAGAGCGCTCCGACTTTATCTTTTTTCACCGAGACCCAACACATCCGCGGTCACACTTGATTTTTTCTACTTAAATATAAAACTTAAATATTACCGGTCTTGGAAAAAAATTCAGAAATATCATTGGGTCTACAATTAAATATATTCCCATTGCTAACAATGGTATGTGCTTGACTGACTGAACAGATCTAGTCGGGCAGATAACCAATATTTTGTTGAAATGATCAGAACTTACGTTGTTGTTTTTTTATTATAAAAAAACGGCAAGTGTCATTGTCTTTGGAAAATCCCTCGTAAATGTTAAATCACTAAAAATATTCCAATCTCTTTATACGTAATGCAGCTGCTAACAATTAGGCTATAATTGCTATATACTTATCTTTGTATTCGAACTATTGTTTTTCTTAATATTATATTAACGTGATAAAAATGAAATAGCAAGAAATAAAGAATCCCTAATGAACTTCCAAAACGACAAAATTTAAATTGTTGCATGCTCGGTTAAATTGAGTCTAGTTATGTATGGTACTTGACAATGGAATCTACCGTCCGCACCTCCTAGCACCGGATCAGGCAGAATTCAACAATTAATATGAAATGGTAAAATGTTGAATTTAGAAACATCCGCTAATGTTCACATGAACTAATTTGATTTTATCAGGGATACATGTATATATTCGTACAACAATTAGTTATTATATTTTTTATATCAATTTTTATTTGTTTATTTCTTTGGTGTTATTTTATTTTTTTATATATTTTTGGCAATCATACAACATTGTTAGCAAGACTGTTCCGATTCAAAGTCTTGTTAGGTAAGATAAGAACTTGTATCTATCTTCTTATCGATTATATCAAAACTTTTATTTGTAGAATTTGTTTCTTTGATCGTTGTAAGATTGTAATTATAAGTCATTGATAGCTATAACATTTTTTCGAAGTATATGCTAATATAATTTTACACAAAAGTGAATTAGTTACAAACAAACAACTTACGTACGATTTTGACTTTTTAATCTTGTTTCTCTGCAGACAAGTCTCTTATACCAATTGTTGGATTCAACGCCCGCCTATCTTCTACAAAAACAGTAAGCCGAGGAAACAAGGTCGTCTTCGATACCGTCATAACAAACCAAGGTGAAGGTTACGACAGTTCTACCGGGATATTTACTGCACCGCACACTGGACTTTATTTCTTCTCAGTCCATGTTTGTAATCAGGCAAATAATGCTGCTGTGAATTATGCAATATATCAAGAAGGTACACAGTTAACACGTAGTACACAGTATGATAATAACGGTGTTTATAGCTGTAGTTCAGTGAGCACTATCGCCATGGTAAACAAAGCGGAACGAGTGTGGGTACAAACTCTATATACCTCAGTGTTTTATACTGATAAGTACACATGGAATGCATTTTCTGGGTCTCTCTTAAACAAATAACTATATAATAGCAAAACTAGGTATACAATATACCCAGGAAAGTTCCCATAACCAGATATAGATATTAATAGTATAACAAAAAAGATTTCATTTGCACTTTATAACGTAATGTCAAGGTAATTAAAATATTAATCAAGTCTTGCCTAGAAAAAGGCTCATCATTCGTTATATAGTTATATGTATATATTTAAGGGAAGTAGACTTAGTGTGTTTTCTTCAGAAATCCGTGGATTTAAACTTGACTCGTGAACACAGAATTTTGTGTCTAAGAATCATTTTAAAACGCTTGAGTGATTTTTTATGAAGCAATAATAGCTACACAAAAAAACGTGGGAAACCAGCATAATGTTCGCGGAAATCGAAATTGTGTTTTTTGTTTGTTTGCTTTGTTTTGTTTTTAGTCTAGTCAATTTGTAACAAAATATGCTAAAATACTTTAGAAAATGGGAAAAGCATGAAACTTGGCACAGATGTTAATAAAGGCAAAAGAAACATTTTGGGCATGGGACCCATTTTATATATGCCAAGATGGTTGCCATGGCAGCCATTTTTCAAAATGGCCGCCATTACATGGAATTATCAACTTTCTAATCCAGTAGAGGCTATTTATAGTTACAATTATACTGGAAATTACCCCAGTTTACACTTAACATGAGATATTTGCATTACTAATAATCAAAGATATAAGTTTACAATTATAAAGCTATTGATTGTTTCTGTTTCTATAGTAACAAGTGACTGAAATTACTAAACAGTCTATTTCTGTACTTTGAAACATTTTTTGATTATTTTCTCATATTCAGTTTATTTGTTGTAATCCTAAGTAGACGATCATGTGAAATAAGTATGAGATATCATGCCTTAAATGCTTTATGTGTAGATTGGGAGCAATTTACCACATAAAAAGTATTCAAATTGTAATGTCTGAATTTACATAATTTACAAACAGAATAGGATGATTTAACATATTCCATTATTATTTTATATTTCTTTCAGCTTAATCAACAATATTTTGCTAGCACCATATATTACCTAAATTCCATGTTAAACAAATCTTATGATACTATGAAAATGAAAGAACAAAAGCCTGAAAGGATGGATTGACCCTCATTAGGCATAGAATACACACACGGTCCTGTAGGCATTTAGCTCTCAGATCTATTAAATGTAATACCACTTTCATGTTGGATTATTCATAATTCAATTTGAGAGTGATTACAACCTTAAAGATATAACCCAAATATTTATTTTCATGTTTTTAAAGGAGACACAGGCCAACATTTTCATTTCTTAGTTTTGAATTTTTCATTCATTTATCTGTTAATCCTCAAAATATATACAATTGACAGTCATCGAGGATTCTGCCGGCGACTTAATTTTGTTTATATTTAC